>NW_020170433.1:370539-490572 GCF_000524195.1 Echinococcus granulosus
GTACCTCGCTGGGTGGGCTGGCCTTTTGGGCCATGCCAATAGCCCAGACACCTTCTCCGTGCTGAATACACATATTCTGCCTGAGTGTTGTGTCTTCTTTCGTCTTCAGGGAGTCCCGGGACGCCACATCAGAAAAGTTCTAGGTGCCACAAATGCATCAGAGAAAGTGTTTTATGCAATGTTGACGATCATTTCAACAGAAATAGGTGACAGAAACATCCAGAAGAAGCAGGCATTTTATAAGTAATTCACTGACTAGGTAATTAAAAAGTAGGCGTTAATTTCCAAAACCCGAGAATTTTAAACAAATTTCCTAAATCTCAAGCAGAATGTTTCTCATTAGCAAACATTTTACATGCAATATCTTTTAAAGTTTATTTGCTATTTAGTTAAGTTTATAAGGTATGTTTTTAAATTCTTATTATTTGTAATGTTAATTAGTAGGTCTAGGTAAATTCACGGATAATGAAATTTTGTTTTAACTAATCATATGTTAATGTGGGTCATTCGATTGTCCTTATTGCTGTTAATCTGTGTATTCCCGAAGGATGGCGCTCTTTCGTTGTCTAAACTTTTCGCTCCAACAGATGATTACGTCCCCTGTCAGATTTATCGTTACGAAGACGCCGCCTGCTAAAATGACTCTGGAACTTCGTGGTGCCATACTCGATGAATCCGACCCCCAGTTTAGAACTAGGCTTTACGACTCAACATACGAGGTTTGTTTCAAGTATTGTCATTTAGTCATTTTTTCTTTTGGTAAGTATTTGATTTTGCCAGCTATTTCTTAGTGATGCTCTTTATTATTGAGACTTATTTGGTTTCTGTTGTACATCACTTAGGCGCTCATATACGGAATATACAGATTTACATTTTGTTATTCCATGTTATACGCCTTTGATTGATTTAGTTTTATTCTGTTTAGGCCCAAGCAATCATGAAAAAGTCACCTGATTTCTCAATGACAGACACTGTAGTTGTTCCAAAAGAGACTGACATTACGCCTCTGGGGCACATACCCCTTGACCAACTGGAAACCCGGACTGTTCGCATCTATATGCCAAGCAAATCGGCCACGCAATCTGGTACTTTTGGTTGTAACAAGTGGCGTATTGAGGTGGACAATCTGGGACGCTGGGAGAACCCTCTGATGGGCTGGGCTAGCACTGGCGATCCTCTTTCCAACTTTTCTATGGATTTTCATGACGTTGAATCTGCTATAGCCTACTGCAAAAGTCAGTGCTGGAATTACTTTATTGAGAATCCAAAGAAGACCACCGTGAAACCGAAGAGCTATGCAGCCAATTTCTCATGGGACAAACGTACTCGTCGTTCCTGCAAGTAGATGACCTGCTCCAACCTTGAAGCCTAGGATTATACCCTCCATTTTCGTTTAGCCTAACCTCCCCTCGGTCTAACTGTAAATAAAGTAGCTGGTCTAAATCTGCTTTCTACCTGTTTTCTTTTGAAATGCTGAACCTCTGGAGCCTGTTGTGTGAAGTCCCTTATTTTTCTACAGAAGTACTAATTATGTTGAATTCGGTGACAATGACGAGGAGCCGTCGTCCCAACGCCGGTTCTCGAATGGCTCGACTGTTAAATGAGGAGGAGGAAGATGATTTCTACACAAATGCCTATGGTGGTTTTGCGGAGGTTTGTGGATTTTGCTTGTTTTTAATCCCTCTCCTAACAGGAGGAAAATGATAACGACTACGAATCAGAGAGCTCGGGCCACGACTCCATTGACACGGACTTTGCTGACAGTGAAGAAGAGGATGATGAGGACGAGGGCAGTGGCGGTGAGGCTATGGATGATGAGAAGAGAAAGCGACGCACACGGAGAGTCGTTACGAAAAGTTATAAAGTGAGTGCTTATGCGGCTAAATTTGTACTGTTTTTTGGCAGGAGCCCAAGACCAAGAAGGAGGTGAACGAGAAAATTACGCCCGAGTCAAAATCACGGATCAAAACGGCTGTACCAGCCGAAGAAACTTTGACTGAGACCATAGCAGGTGAGTACTTAGCCCATCATAACTGAAAATTGGTTTGCCTATAATCCGTGTTGCCATTTCTTCGAAGCTAGTAACCATCTGAACTACTTGCTTTGTAGTTTTGTTCATGACATGGTGGTTGATTCATTGGGATTTTTGTTCATATTTTTAATCCTAATTGGAGGATATTTTTCGTACTTTAATGCTATTGATGAAATTGTGTCTACGCTTAGTGACTACCAGTCAGCTAACCTTCCGCAACTAACGTAAGAACGCGCTACGGTTTTACTTATTCAACTTGTATTTGGTCTATACAACTGCTTAGCGTGACCAGCGTGCTGTGTTTACAGAACTATTAAGGATAACTTCATAAGCATGCAGTTTTCCAGTACTAATTTTTTTCTTTTGAAATCATTTCCCTATTTGTTGTTCGAGAGGACTAAGTAGAGACTAGTCTTGTTAAATGTAGTCTCAACTGTTGTTTATATCAAATCATAGTTTTCCAAACGCCACGGAAATTTCTAGCAGTCCTGTCATTTTTTGAAATAATTCCATGTTTCTTGTTCGGCTTAATTACAGACTTTCTTTTGCTCTAAATGCTACTAATATTGGAGTAGCTGCTGTGGTTTAGCCATCATTTCATCTAATTATGTTGCCGCTGGTGTAAAGCGAGTCGCAGTATTCCCTCATCTTAGATTTGTGTCATTGCAGTCAGGAAGAGTAAATATGCATCTTGTTTAATGGATTCATGTGATGATAACACGGTAGTTCCTCCACTGCACCATATTATTACATTTGTATCAGTGCTAATTTTTTGTCTGTGTAATATGTTCCCCTTTCGTACTTATAGAAAGCCGTAAGCTGCGGGCGAGCACAGTGCGAGCTACGGAGACGGCGGCACAGCGACGGGAGGCATCGAGTGTGAACGCGGAAGTGACAGCAGTGAAGCGAAAGGCTTTGATGGCGGAGATTGCACAGCGTAAGAACCTCCCGGAGGTGCGCCGTCTCACCCAAGAGGAGCTCCTTGCGGAGGCCAAAATCACTGAGGAGATCAACAAACGTTCCCTTGGTAAATGATCCACTTCCTCTCCAGATCATTCCTTCTGCACCCTTCAATGGAGCCACTTTCTTACAGAAGCTACTAGAATAGAGTTTCTGGTGGATCGTTGTCTAGTATTCCGAGTATCCATCATACCTAGACGCGATGCGTTTCTGTAAAAGTTATTATTCTGTGGAATGTAAGAAAGATTCCATTATGTTTGTCGATTGATAATCCTCGGTTGTCTTTAATGAAAGTGATGATCATTGGTTTGAGGAAAATTTGTCGTAAGAGTGTTCCCTAAAATAACCTTTAGACTATGTTAAAAGCCGTCTTAGTCGAGCAGTAGGTAGGAGCGTCATTTGATTCAATTCTTACAGAAATTCGGTTGGTTGTATCAAATATATTACCACGTTATGATGCGTATGCATAATAAAACCGTTTGGAATTATGGCCCTAGGTCCTCGTACCAAATTTTCGTCTAGCTCATATTGCTAACATTTTATAGCAATTATTTGTGAAGGTGGGTTGTCAGTTACTTCTGCAATTGTATTTATCCATCTAGATGTTCTTTATGAGTCAAAAAGGGAAATTAAGTGCATTGCTCTTGGTCCTACTTATTTTCTTTTCGGAGGGCACTTTCTTTGTGACACACCTGACCCCTTACAAAAACTCCTGTTCACACATTGCCTGGGTATTTACCATGCTGCCGTCTAATCTTTGAATAGTCTCGAACGCCTGGTTTTGGGACAAGTCCATTCATTTGCCTTCGGGATTGGCTCAACGGGGGCCGCCTGTTCAAGCGCTTTCTGAAGTATATTTTATGGTCGATTACTTAATTGCCTTAAGTACCGCTTCTTCATTCTATTGCAAATTAACATCTTTCTGTAGTATCCTGTTCAGCTTATCTTGTAAGGTTATTCGAAAAACTTTAAATGTCCGCATTTCGAATGTTGGATTAAAACCTTCTCATTTCTCGAATTTATTACAGTCCCTTCCCTCATTTCATAGCCCGTTATCAGCGTATGGAGGTGGAGCGAAAGAAGATCCGTGTCCAAAAGACTGTCTCTCAGCAGCCTATGATCCGTACTCACAGCTTCACTGTTCCCTGTCTGGCCGACCAGCCGGAAGTCTATGATGTCTCTGTTAATCCAGACAAGTTAGTTCCTTTCCACTTTCTCTTTTCGACCTCTTTACTTGCGAAACTGAATACATAGAGGATTTAGTTGTTTTGGAAGTGGTTAGAGTTGTAGCTAGCAGAGTAGTGGAAGAACTTGGTGCGATGTGACCGTTTATATTGTGAAATGTCGCCATCTCACCTCTCTTGTTACCTCGTTTCCTTGGCTGTAGTCAAGCCAGTTTTCTAAGCATTCAGTAGTTCACGCTCTCAAACGGTTGCTCAATTCCTTAAAGTTTCACCGTAGCCAAATATCCATACTGGAACAGATTAGCGCTGCTTTTCTTCAAACAGTTTGTCAAAACACTCGCGCATGTTTTGGTGAAATATTGGAATTTAAGTCTACACTTTAAATTGACGAACTCAGTTGCCGATTTCGGTCTTATTGAGTCATTTCAGATGGAAACGTATTGAGCTCTTCACTTTTGATGTCCAGGTTGCGAACTTGGAAAGATATTGGAACCGAGCAAAAGTTTTGCCGTAAAACGCGAATGAAATAGAAAAAGATATTGCTTGAGAATGTGGAAAACTTTGTTGTACTTCAATCGCTTTAGTTTGGGCGCCATAGGAGTAGTGAATTTTCTAAAACTTCAATTCCCAACGATAAAAAGAAGTGTATTATTCCCTATTTATTTTTTCTTACCAAACGTTGAAAATTTGGAACAAAGATTTGGAGTTTGTGTACCACTCTCTTGCTGAAAATTATGATAGGATGCCGATCCGATTCCGCAGCCACTTTTATCCCATTGTGATAACTTATGCTAAGCTGCAGGGGCAACTGGTGCGCCTTAAACTAACAAAGTGTTTTAAGATATGGGGAGTTATAAGTGGTTTTCCCATCTTCATTTATTCTAAAGGAAATGTGGATGTTTTTAAGAGTCTCTGACAGAATCAACGGCGCTACGTTCTCTTGTTGCAGGGAGGTGGAGATGCGTCGGATGCTGGTGGAGCGCAACGCGCGCTGCGCCCGCACTCTCGTCTCCTTTGCTGATGAAGCCTCATTCGCAGCCGCCTTTCCCTCCTACGCTGCCACCACAACATCGGGCAAGCGGACAGATTCCACTTCATCTCCGTCGCGAAAGAGACAGATGCACCACTGTCCTCTGACGGGCCGAGTAGCGCGCTACCTCGACCCCCTCACCCGTACACCCTACGCCGATCTGGCAGCTTTTCGCGCCCTCCGCCACCTCTACCGCCTTCATCTGGAGACGGGTGCATCCGCAGTCGACCTGCTTCGACGGTTTCGCAGTGGTGAGATCAAGCTGGGTGCCGACAACGACTAAAGCATTTACCTCCCGCCTCATTTGTATTTTTCTTTTGTACACTCTTTGGGCTTACCAATAGTAAGCTAATGACCATGAATTGAAGAACCAAGGTCCTCCTTCTGATTTGACTGCTGTGGCGATTCTTTTCTGTTGGTTTTTTGATCATTTTGTGAGAAGGTCTCCATCATTTGGGTGACGTAGTTCATTCAGTAAAGGTAAGTCGCGGGACGTATAGTTAACTAGTCCAACTGGACTCACTCTGTTTTTGCCTTTCGGATCGTAATGATGAGACAAGGCTGAGTACCGAGAATGACTAAAGTATTTATTTTCTCTTCCTTTCCTACCCTTTTGGCTTGGAAATAGCTGATGGGGAATGAACAGAATCAAGGTTTTCATCTTGAGCTGAATCATGTTTTTGTAAAATATCGGCAGGCTGTTTCCCCTTTTGGGGAGTTACTTGCGTCGTTTGATTGATTAACTTGTCAGGCTTTGTTTGATGAAACCGGACACTAGTTACTCCGTTTTAGCGGGCCCTGAAAAACACTTCTGTTCATAAGCCGGTGCTTCTATTACCAGGAAGTTTCCATTGCTGACTTGCCTTATTCATAATGTGGAATACAGCTTTCGTTGTTTGGGGATGACTTCAGGATCGCTGATGAATAGATGGTAGTTTTGGCTTCCATGTTCATGTTTGGTGTATGCAATGTTGGCTAGACTTCTCTTCAAAACAGAGTTAAGCATTCGGTTTACAGCTTGGATTTTGATCCGTTTTTTCTAGCACTTTTGAGGTGGTCAAAGACAATGTAATTGGATTACGGGGTGCAAACATGGTGGTAGATCGAGGTCCACGCGTCCAGTGTTAGATGACGTCGGGAAGGCTACGTTGCAAAGAGATGTGATCAAGTTTGTCTTGGAATGGAGTTAAAAATGGAGTAAAAATTTTTGACAGCTCCCCTATGTCAATCCCAAAAATGCTTTCTATTATTTGCGTGATTTTCATAACAGCAGTGATGGGTCTGTGCCCTTTCTGCAGATAACATGTTTTGGTTACCGAAAATTTCTACTTAGCTTCATTGTTTGGTGATGGAAATTTGGTCCGTGTTTACCCGAGGATTTAAGGCCTAATTTGTTTATTGAAGCCATAGCCAACTAGAAGGTTTCTACGGTCTTCACTTTCTTCATGTGTGAGAGCTCTATTTTTCAGTGACCAAACATCACGTTCTGACAAGTCGATAAATCTTATTATCTTAAAGCACAAAATTCTTTGAAGCGCCCCGTTTTTTAATCTTTAGATGATCACAGTTTGAAAGAGAGTTCCTGCTAAAGTGATCGAATATGTCCTCGATGAGTGTTAATTGCGGAAATTGCGATGGCGAATCCCATAGCCAAATGTGCCGAGTGTGGTCGTGGAGGTTTACAATCGTGGTTTTGATGTTGCTTTACACAGCTTGGGTTTGATACCTTTTTGCAGTAATCGAAATATTTTGGTGGTTGCACTAATACCGGTTATGTCGCTTTCCGTAACAGAAGATGTTAGGTGTGGTAATCACCAGGATTTGCTGTCTGATTCTTTTTCGATTAAGTACCTCCACCACCATGATCCCGACTTTCGACAAGGCAGTTTAGATTTGCTATTTAGTGGATTTTCAGTTAAAATGGGAATGTTGAATAACTGAAGGATTTGCATTTTGGCATTCAGGTGAATTTATGATTCCTTGATGAATCCTGACATGTGGAATCCCAAAGTTTATGTAAACTCCTTCAATATAGAGTAATATCGTGAAATGCAAGGTGAATATTCAGATGTTTTTCCTAAGTTGAGAGGGAAAACTAGTAGAAGAAGAATAAGTACCACTTTTAATCCACGCATCCGAGTAGTCGTGGATGAAACATTTTGCTCACATGGAACCTCTAATTTGCAGAGCAGGATGCTGGCTAGTGAGTTGCATGAGCTCATCCAGTCCGGTCTACACATTGAGTACCCGTCGGTCTTTGTCGACTGCGCCCTCCATCACCTTCGTTCCAACTGCACCCCCGCATTTGGAGAAATCAAGACCGACTATCAGACCGCAGCCAGCATGGATCCTTTCGAACATGCAGTTTGCATGCTCTCTGACCATTTGCCCGCTTTCATCCGTCTCTTTCAGTGGTTCCATCTCGTTCAAGTAAACACTCAGTCTCTCTACAATCTCATCGCCCACCACCTTCCCCCCTCCCCTCACCTTTCACACTTCAAAGTCGCCGTGGTGGGTGGCGTCTTCACTCCTGACGTCTATCGCACCCTCAAACCCTACCTCTATGCATACCTTCTTCTGGAACTCAACGCGGCAGAGCAGGTGGCCTCACAGTACAATTGTTTTGAGGACTCATCGGTTACTGCTCGTCTCCTAGCTCGACTCTCTACTGCTGCAATAGATCTAGAGGAGCAGTGTCGTGGTGTCTTCGCTACAGAGGAGTTTTCGCTCCGCTTCCTTCTAGAGGATCTCGTCGGTCCATTCGCTGAATCGGCTTTTCTGCACAAAACGAGAGAGCTGGTGGAGGGACGTTACGCCACGTCCTTTTTAGAGCCGCTTGATAACTACGTGGAGCATGTGATGTTCGAAACCTGGTTGCCGCGTGTTTTTTCCTTAACCTCGTCCTGTGCGAGTTGTCCGTGGAGTAGTCAGCTGGTGTATACCACTTTCTACAGTGTGCGACGTTCGGAGCTTTTCACTATTATGATGGACTATCCTGACTCGCATCCGGCGGTGATGGATCTCAAGGCATATCTTATGGAGACCCGGGCGTTGCAGGATCTCATTGATACTCTGAGCAAGGAGGTGTGTGTTGACTGTCTTGCTGAAATAAGTTAGTTATTTCAATCGTATTCGTACAGTGCTTTTCGCTTAAATACAAGAAACATCCCAGGATACCTATGGGTCTGTCGAAAAGTCTAAACAGTGGGATTATCTTTTATGCCTCTTGAATTCTCCATTATAGCTCATTCTCTTCACTTTTTGATATATCCCACCGTAAAACTTACTTTACCAAATACTGTCGACCTTGCCACGACAAGTACTTGAGTCGATAGCAATTTACCAAGCATCACTTGCCATCTAGATGAGGACAGATATCAAATGTCTATTCGTTTGTAGCAGAGGAGATGCCGTAGTGCGAGTTCGACGAGTTTGGTTTTCTACCTAATTGGGGATGGAGTCAAGGGAGCGGATTTCTTGAAAAAGTAGTCATTCAGTTTGTGCACTTCGTGCCCAGGTTAGCTCCCGTCTGCTGCAACCGGGCGTGCACACCGATGAGGTGCTACTAGCTTACGGATGTTTGGTGCGCGGACTGCGTGAGATCGATCCCTCTTCAGTGGCGCAAGACATAGTCTGCCGCCCGGTGGCTTCGTGTCTGCGTGAACGAGATGATGCGGTACGTTGTATTGTTGATCGCCTCATCGCCCCACCCCAGCTCTCCGCCACTACCGACACCATCACCGACGCTGATACTAATATCGCAGATGCAGCCGCAACCGATCAAATAACGGGTCTTCAGCGTGAACTGCTGTTGCCGACGCCGCTGGAGGTAGAACCCACAGATGAGATGAGGGACTGTGACGCACATCTCGTTGCACATGGTAAGTCTGCTTCACCTTTCTTTGGGTTGGTCACTGTCATTAATGCTCGTCAAACCATAGTTATATTGCCTGTAGCACTGCGGGAGATGTTGTGAAACCTAAAGGCCGTCGAATCATTTCCCCTATCTGAGAACCCTTAAATGCCACTCACACCTATGGTTTCGTCTCAAAATTTGAGTTAGTGTACTCTCTGACCCCTCCTATCTGATTGAGCTGTTACAATTATAATAAGGTAAAATGACGTTGCCAATCCTTCACTGGTGTAGTTATCTCCAGCCCTCATTTCAATGATCACATTCCTGCCTGACCAACTTGCAGGAAACGCAGACCTGAAAACTCTTTCACCGATCAGTCTAATTTCCCATTGCTTGAAGTGTTTTAGCTTCGAAATTTGATTCAATGAACTCTGTAGAATTTGAGGGAGATGTTGCCTTAAACCTTATCATACGAACCCTAATAAGTTAAGAGGATAATAGCTCTCTGAGAAATATATTTTGTGCATAGGAAGAAGACGACGGAATGATCAGTTCTACAAGAGCAAAACCACTACCTTTTGGTCAAAAAAGAACACCTTTGGCACTTCAGCACTGTTATTGACTAATGTGACTTCACCCAAATTCAAGCCTGCACATCGATGACCCGTCATTGTATTGCTGATTCAGCTTCTCTCTGTCAAGAGACCTTAACACTTACACGCATTTACTGGTCTCAACTTTTATATCACATACAAATTGGGGTTTGTACTAGTCGTTTTCTTGAGGATATTTATCGGTTTATCAGTTTTAAATCATCAAATTCGTTCTATTTCTTTCCGATAAGGACCATCATTCAATTTAACCGCTTTTAATTGCTCATGGGGTCTCACTCGATTCAACTTCACAAAATGCAAGATGTTGTTTGCCGTCCCCTCGTTCTCCCCAATTGATGAGCCTTAACTCTCATTCCTGCTTCGACTTCTCTTATCATTCTTGAATCCATAAGCTTGGCAGTGCTCTGGCATGGTTTACAATTGAATGGTGATTAGCAAGGACTAATATATATTCTTTGCAGGTAATGCAATAGTGGCTTCATCAGTTTTGGGCTACCAAAGTCACTCCCTTCCATTTGGTGGACACCAAACCATTTTGAATTGGTCAAAACTAGCACAGGACAAGTTTGACTCATTTTTTCCACCCCCGTATTCTTTTTCCCTAGATCCTGACGAGTGCTTCTCGGCCGAAGCTGTGGCGAGTGAAGAGGTGAACGAGGAGAAATTGGTAGTGAACGAGGACTGGGACCGGTGGATGCCCGACCCCTTGGAGGCTCTTCACCATACCGGACCACCGTGGAAGCGACGTATTGACCTGCTCAGCCTTCTTGTGGGCATTTATGGTAGCAAAAAGTCCTTCCTGGTGGAGTACCGCAACCTTCTGAGCCAGCGTCTTCTGCGACAACTTACCTTTGACACTGCCGCTCAGATGAGACACCTGGAGCTGTTAAAACTCCGCTTTGGAGAAGCTGATTTGCAGGAGTGTGAGGTAGGTTGCCTTTTTGAGCCCAATTTCCGGATTAGTTCTTGTAGGTTTGATTGAAGCTAACATAAGTTCTATGGTAATGTACCCCATTTAAGTGTTTTCAAGACTCTTAAATCGTTCCAACCACATTCTATTAATGAATCTTAGCGTTGGGTTTAATGCTAAAACTTCTCTAACTGATCTTCCACTTTATTATCTTCTTATGTTTGGAAGGTAAAGAAGTCTCTTGAAATTTAGATTTTGATTAGAAGCGTCGATTTCGGATGTAGGTGGAAATTGGTACTATTTGCCGTGGAAGTCACTCAGAAAGTCTTGGAAGTAGATTTCTTGAAGGGATCAAACCATTAATTGGTGTCCTTAAACGTACAATGAACAGGCTATAAAGCCTGGCTCCCAAAGTGGAAACTTTAAAGTAAACATTGGCGATGTATTTTACGTTGCCTTTGCATCAATTGAAATGGGAAGATTCACTGGGGACAATATCGTTACCACCCATTTCAGCATCACGAGGCTAAATCAAGTGTGTAAAATCTTAAAGCTAGCGTATACTATACCTGGTACTCATGCTGCTTAAAAATAAAATAATATGAGTAAGAGACGAAATGAGATGTTGGCGTGTGGGATTGGAAGTATCAGAAAGACAGACCACAGAGATACCAGGCCTCCGGAACGTCCCTCCTCTACTACATCATGATTACCGACCTTTCACGCATTTGAAGTAGGCAACGTAGCCACTTGCAAATATAAGTGAAGCTGATGAAGAGAGTAGATTGATCGGCGGTTCGGAAAGTCTAATCCTTGTTTTATTCCATTACTCTTTCCCAATCTAATTTATTACCTTCCGTTTGAACTTTTTACATAGGTGTGACATGTGGGGCCGAATATAAAGGCTTTAGCGTCACATGTATGGCACGTTGATAGTAAGTGTTAATTGCATAACAAGGCTTTTGCATGGGAGGCCTAAACTGAGACTTTGGTATACAGTAGTAAATTTAGAGTGAATGTAGCTAGCGATGATTTTTCCATCTAAAAATAAAACTCCTTCTGAGAGTTGAAATCGCTGCAATTTCATCACCCGCCACTTATCAGTCAACAAATATCCTATCTTTTTACTTGTTCATGCCTTTACTTCTCATACATTCAACTTCTACACGTTTTGTTTGCTTCGCAGGTGATGCTGAAGGATATTCGTGACTCGCGTCGGGTCAGTGCCCTCATTGCCGACGCTGTGAAAGCGGAGGGTGGAAATGGGACAGAGGTGGCGGCGGAGGAGCATAACTCCTCGTACTTTCCCTTGCAGGCCTACATTCTCTCAGGCGAGTACTGGCCTGAGTTCCATCGAGAGCAATTCAAACTGCCCGAGAAACTCACACCGGCCTTCTCCCAGTTCACCTCGTGAGTTAGTTTTAGCTCTGTTTCTTTGCTGTACTTGATCTTATTCCTTGCCACTTTTTGCCTGGCTCATGTAGAACAGCATATACTTTGTGTCAAACCCAGGTATATCAAATACCTTGGAGTTATTCCAGTAGAAGTCGTTCTTATACACAAAATCATTTGTCCTAGCTATGTCAATCATTCGAATCCTTTTTACCCAAGTTATTGAAATGTATATTAGTCTCATATTCTGTATTTTTTCCAAAATGAACGAAAAATAAGCTTATTCTTATGGTGTTTGTACATGAACAATATTTGAAGCTTTCGTTTAGTCACCACTCACAATTTGTCATCTGTCATTTTGTCGTAGGTGTTTTGAGAGGATGAAGGGCAACCGAACCCTTGACTGGATGTCCAAGTTGGGGTTGGTGAATGTGACCCTCGAACTTGGTGGCCAAAGTGTCACCATGGACGTCAGTCCTCTTCAAGCCTCCATTCTCCACCTATTTACCCTTAAGTCACGTTGGAATCTCTGCGATATCGGTCAGGTATAGATCTTTTCCTCCCTCAAACGAACCTCTGTTTTGCGCCTTCTAGCAACTGGAAACAACCACGTCAGCAGTGCGACGAAGCCTACAGCCCTTTGTACAACGAAGCCTGATAAAACGGACCCCTGGGAATATTGAAACCTACAGTGTATGCAATGATACGATGAAGGCAGTAGTGGGGTGTGGTGAGGAGCATAATGAAAGCATCGATGTCAGTGTGGCGGAGCAGGAGGGTCCACAGGACATGGAAACGTCGTCAGTCCGCGAAGCCGCCAGTACGGATCCACAGGTATTTAGTGGTGCCCCTACTTAAACTTAAATTAGTGGCAGTTTGATTGGCTTATGGCTTTTATTCTGTAGGTGTTCTGGTCTTACATTCTGGGTATGCTGACCAATCTGGGCGGGATGACCATGGATAGGATTCATTCGACTCTACGGATGTTTGCCCTCGGATCTAACGACGGTGCGGAGTGCACGAGACAGAATTTGCGGCAGTTTTTGGAAAGGAAAGTTAGAAATGGTGAACTAGTGTACGAGGACAACGTGTACAAATTGGCCTGAAATTTTTTTTCCCCAAGTGTTGCCTGTTTTTAACGTTGCTATTACGTGTTTCGCGAAAGGGTCGTGTTTTAACATGGCTCAGTCGGCTTGATCTCAAAAATAGGTGGGTTTAGTTGCCTGCCAGACTTGGGTAAGATCTCAGTTGGTCTTATTAGATTAAAGGGCTAAAAAGTCTCGGCCAGGGTGTGTTCTGCGCCTTGTGTAGGCGGCATGACTTTTCTTATCGAAGGTGCGGGAAATGGTATCGCCGCAAACATGCATTACTAATGGTTCAGAACTCACAAAGCTTCCCTAGGTACGTTGGGACGCAATGTAATAAAATCTATATGTAAATGAACAAGTAGAGGAACGAAGTGTGGCTGTTGGGCACTTTGGTGTTGTTTGTCATAAATGTAGGGTGGGTACAAATCGTTGTCGCTTTTACTGCACCTTGCAGGTAAAAAACGCGTCACCTAAATAGCAAATAACATTAAAAAATAGATATTTTATATTTGGTGTCTGCCCTCATTTTTAGTTGGAATTGTGAATTGGCATTTCGACCTTAAAAATGGTATAAACAAAGATAAATCGCGGCTTCATTAAAAGCTGACAATGTGGAAATGAGAAATCGTGTGGTTTTCAATCCAATATGCTATTCTTTTCAAAAAAGCCCAAAACCGTAAGATTTAACATATTCTTATTTTTAAGATCAATGTATGCGTTTCTACACTTGAAGCAGAACTGGATTTCGCGGTAAAATCATCTACTAATGGGAAGCGCTTACTCGATAATGTAGATTAACCATTTCAGGAATTACTGCATGGTTAATAGGTTGCACGAACAATAGGTCTTAGAGAAGTCTGGTATTTTGGTTTGCTCTACCGTACAAATGATGGTGAAGAAACTTGGCTCAATCTTGACAAAAAAGTATGGTAAAGTAAAACCCTCTACGCTTTTTTCACAATGCAGATATCATCGATTGATACAAAGAAAAATTATCCAATTGAGTTTAATTTTCGTGCGAAATTTTTTCCGGAACATGCATCGAAGGAATTGATACAGGAGATTACCCAGCGTCTTTTCTTTCTTCAGGTAGATTTTGCAAGCTTATTCATTAATAGCCACTTTAGCAGTTCCTAATGATTGCTTGCAAGAGTTTTGCAAATAAAGGAGTTTTCAACTTTCCAGTTCTTTTTTAACAACCACGTTATTGTTATATGGACTAAATGCTTATATATTTATAGGCAAATATGACTAAGTGTGTTTTCATACCTGACTTGGTTTGAAATTGATTCATGCCCATGAATTTCTAATATAATCTCTGCTATAACTAAATTGAGCTACTCCTATTGTTTTAATACTCCATTTTTGATTATGCTTTGCATAAATGATATTCATCTGACGTCTATTTTATGAAATTTTACTCTTATTAAACTGATCTTTACAATTTCAAACGATAAAAAAGAAGTCGTGTTATGTTGAGAGCATCATACATTATTGTGTTTGTTGTTCATCGATGCACGTGCTAATTAAATTAAATGATTAAGAAGATTTGTTGTAAGCAGAATATTTGTTAGAGTCGCTGATAGGAAATTAAAATGACGTTAATCAGTCAGTCTTTTAACGTACATGTTAGGTTTGCTAATCGTACTTTTCTTCAAGAAACAATACCAAGAAGGCAAAAACGATTGAATTCCCAAGCAATTGAGTCACTTTTGTATGATGCTATAATTAGCCCAACGCCTTTTGGAAAAGATGGAACCAAGTAGACATACAGGTATTAAACTCCGCTATATCTTTACATACAAGTGAGATTATTTTGATGAAATGAAATTTGACTCCTATATTCAGTTAGGGCAAATTACATGCTGTCGTGCATGCATTAGATAACTCGAGCAATGACGCACAATTTGGCTTTGACAGATTACTGACAGGTCTTTTGGGCCTGCTATTAAATAGAAATGTGTGCTTTTAATTACCATAGCAAGGAGTAATAAAATGTGATTAATGAATCTTACACAAACTTTGGCTATTTTGGGCCTATTATGTTTGAATATTTTAAATAAGGTGTTTGTGCAATTTCTTTTATTAAATCAAATGTGATTCTTAATTACCTGATAAGCTCAGAGCCTTTTATAATAATATAAAACAAATGTACCTGTGGTATGGCTTTTCCCTCTCCTACCGAAGATGAACACAAGTTCTATGTTCCCGAGGGTGAAGGCTGCCCTCAGTTTATGACATTCATAATTCTTTCCCGGTTATTTACACCTTTACTCAATTCCAGTAGCATTTCATTGCACGCAATGTGCTTATCTGGTTGACACTTGCATTAATTTTAGTGAAATTTGTTTCGAATATATGTATCCAATGGAAAATTTTCTGCAAAACACCATCTTTAAAAATACCCAAACAGTTAAATTTGTGTTACTGATAGTTTATACAGCTTTTTTAATCCAAAAAGTGCCTCAACTTTTACGTCTATAAAGCTTTAGTAGTTTTATGGTTATTTAAAACCACTTTTAATTTACAATGTGTTTCCACAACATCGCCGACCTGTGAAGATTCTATTGCGAGTTACAGTCATTCGCACACGGTCGGTGCCTGTTATCCAACATCTACAAGTTCTCATTTCACCTTTTACCTACCTTCACTATGTAATTTGGGGTTGTCAGGTCTAGGGTTCTGAATATGGTCGACCTCCGTCCATTTGGTAGCTATCACTAAATCGACTTAATGCTGATTTTTTGTAGCTTAAAAGACATCAGCTTATTGAAAGATTGCTTTAAACACTAAAAACATAAGACTGCTTTTTTGTAATAAGCAAAAACCATGGTAAATACTAGGCTTCTGCTAGAGAAAGTAGATGTAAGCCTATGTGTATATATGCTCTCTTCTTCAAAACAAGTTAAAACCTTAATGCTCGTTCTGTTAAGTGTGTGCTTTTAAGATTTAAATATAATTTTCGGATATATTCTGCACACATCATTCAACTACACTGATAATATATTTGTGATGCATTGACGACCTATGTCGCATTTTATAGAATCATATTCGTTAAATCCACTCGTTTAGTCGGTCATAACCTTCTAAAACAAACTAGTTCATACTACGAGGTCCTTTATACACCCATATTTCTTTTTCATCACCTTGGTGACTGATTATCTAGCGTTTAAGACAACTGACATTCATTTTTCCCTTTTCTTCCTATGCCTATTGCTTTTTATGTGCTGGATTTTATCAAATGAGCCTTTTAATTGTATTAAAATCAAATTGAAATTCCGACTTCTGATTTCTGATTTAAACACATCTTCAAAGTGACATTTGGGCCGCGTTTCACTGGCATATTCGAGAGAACCCATTTAACTCTTTTTGAATTGACTATAACAAACGAACGTAAATGCTTTGCTGAATCAAATCAGGTGAAGGAGGCCATCCTAAAGGACAAGCTGCCTTGCCCTCCAGAGACCGCCGTACTCCTCGCCTCCTACGCCTGTCAGGCGAAGTACGGCGACTACGACGTGGCCCGCTTCGCCAAGCACCCTATCCCTATTGATCGACTCCTCTCACCTAAGTACGTTCCCGTTCTGTCCCTCTGGGGGTGTCTGCTTGCAAATTGGCACGTTACTGGCACTTACCACGTTTATTTCTCATCCAAAGGCCATTCATTAGCGTGAGACTGAATTTTTCTTAAGAAGACCGAAGCAAATCCCAAGGTTTTTAATGAGCAGGATTTATTCAGTTGCTGGATGACCAAAAGATGAAGGTTCATTTTAGCTTTCAAGCTCAGCCGCGTGCTATTCCTTTGCAGCGTTAGCTAATGCTTCAGGATTTAGCAGTTCCTTTCCCCTTTGTAAACCAGAATGTATACCTCTGAAAGTGAATTTTATTTTCGCGGCGGCCTATGCATTTGTTTTGCCTAATAAGTGTGTTTATGGGATTTATCAAAACTCGGTGCGAAGGCCAGCTGCACCAACTTAGGTAATGGGTGATTACCTGCAATGGACGGAAGATAAGCGCGGGCACCTGTAAAATCTAAAGACTTGGTAGCCCATTTTTGCTTTCAGAGTGCTAGACAGTTTTAGTTAATGCTTATTTTTACCTGTGCAGTGACATTACTCCAAATACGGTCCGTTTTAAAATATACGCTTGCAAAAATTATCATATGGCACTTAATACATTCATTTTGCATAAGCAGCGCGCTTATTGAAATGAACCTGCCAAGAGACAAAGTGATCAGCGTAAATATCAGTTATATTTGATCGTTTTTGGTGACTTGGTAAGTGAATACTATGCATAAGCATAGATGCGGTTCAGGAGTCCGTGATCCGTTGGCTTTTCAGGCGTGTTAATTAGTTTAATTTAATGCTCCTTAATTTTTCTAACGCCCGCCTTCCTTGTATATCCCACTTTATCGGCTCCTCGCCAAATTGTACGACTGTGAGCACAAACTACCTTATTTATGTCGCTGAATATTTTCACTCGCATAAATGCATTTATTCGAATTACTCCTGTATGGTTTTAAAGCTATTAACGCATATTTCAGTAGATTTTTATAAATGGAGAGTCTCCGGCACTTGGAATTTGGAAGCTTAGTGGGCGTTGTTTCTTCAAGATCATAAGCTAATGCTATTTGAGGCGTAATTTCGGTTCGTTGCCATCACTAATCCAGGTATGTCGGGGTGCTGCAGCTCTTTCCTCCCCCTGCGATCC
The DNA here is from genome assembly GCF_000524195.1 of Echinococcus granulosus. NCBI lineage: Eukaryota > Metazoa > Platyhelminthes > Cestoda > Cyclophyllidea > Taeniidae > Echinococcus > Echinococcus granulosus. Next base: position 388,316 of record NW_020170433.1, read on the forward strand.
AAAATCCATGCACGCAATTAAGAATTGTCATTTTTGTGATATTTGGCGCATATTTATCACATGAATAGCATGTGTACGGAAACTGTACTAGATTAATGCAAGACCAAGTAGTGAGAATCCCATATTAATTTGAGGAATTTTCACGTACCCTGGAGAGAGGAATAGGTGTGCATTTTTGCCAAGAAAATGAAGATGCCTTAATGCTTTCAATGGACGTTGTAATGCTGACTTTGCCCTATTTTTGCTTCCACAATATCCTTTGTCTATGTGCGTCCCGGTTCATTGAGCACTTAAAAATTTGTGGTCCTAAACATGGTTTATCTTATTTATACCTCTCTATTATTTTATGTAACCGATACACCTATTAAAATTATTTTTGTGCAATGAAGGGTACCATTACGAATTAAACACCGTGCTTATCAAACAGAAGACCGAGATTTGCTTTCTATGACTTGGAGCACATTGATAAGTATATTATTGAAAATATCTGCTCCTATGATAGCTCTTACTTAAGTAAGTTTGCCATCCAAGTTTCTCCCTCTTATTTTTCCTTTTTTTTAATAATGGAGTTACCACATTAGTAGCAGCCAGTAGACTGTGTAGTATACAGTAAAAAAACACAAATTTGATGAAGTGCTTCTAATTATTCTTCACAAAAATAAAGTGAAAAGTTGATACGACGTCGTCAGAATCCCAACATTGAAGGTGTCCCTCACATAGTCGAATTGACTAAAAAATAATTCTTATTTTCTTCCTCTAAGGTACTTATCTTTTAGATTCAAGTTAATAAACCAGTTCTATGTGAATTGTAAAGTCTGCCCGCTAAATAAGGCTTCATGGAATGAAAAATCCACTCTAGAAGTCATATTGTTCATTCTAGATGAGGGGTGAGTCTTACCAGCTACCAAAATGCTAGTACTCCCCAATCTTTATTGCCCCTATTTATCTTGCTGTCCTTTTTTCTCCTCTCACTGTCTGAACGAATTCCCGTGTGTGTAATGTCTATCTCTGTTCGTTTAGTTTTTGCCTGTACATTCCCCGTGGGTGTGCAATATAAAGGTCCACCAAAGCACTTGTTTACCGATCAATGCTTCTTTTTCGCACCTACAGCATCTATTGAATGTCATAGGCAATGCCATATCTTATGCTCGCACTATTGGTTACAAAGGTGACAGATAGACTTGACGGTGACCAGCAAGCCCTCGTGCACCAGTGATGGGATCATCATTATTAACATGGCATTTTATTGAAAACAGTCGCTACTTAAAAACCCTACTTTCAAATTGGCAAATCATCATGGTCAACAACTGCCTTGATCTGCGTCATTCCGGCCATCGCATTGATAAGAGTTATTTGTTTTTTTTGCATTTCTTCGATAATTTGCCAAATGAGACATCAAGTGCAGCTGGTGATTGTATAGAGCCAGCTGCATATTAGTATGCAAATATCATGCAAGTTGGGGTGCTGACAATGTGCACGGTGGTCCAATTGTGAATCGATTACGTCCCTCTTCCTCAAGGCCCAGAAAGCTGTTAAAGCACACGGACACTGGCCTATCTCTTCAAAATGATCTAAAACATCGGTGGCAATCGTACTTTATGAGCCAACAAGTAGTCCTGCACTTTTTCTAGAAATATTAGCATTTTCAGCACTGAATGCAAAAAAAAAGTATGCGTCTATGAGAAGAAATTGAGCTGTTTTTGTCGAGTAATTTTAGGAGATATGGTGGAAGCAGCGATCTGCTGCATTATAAAATGAAGGGAACACATTTTGAAAACAGCCAAAATGTTATGGCAAGAGCCGAACCTTTAGAAGTTGTCTTGGCCATTAATTAAATCTGTAATTAAAGAAAACCATTGTCTTGCAATTCGGAGGAAAATCTACTATACTTGATTCGTTTCTACTACCTAATTAGGAGAAAGGATGAAATATCATTTGCCTGGCTTAATAAATAACTGTCTAATAACGGTTTTAGTTTCCCGAAAAAACAAATGTGGTTGACTTTAACTATCACAGAGTTGTTTTACAAACTTTAGCTTGCAGATATGTTGGTATTGCACGTTGTGCTTTGCAATGAAACACGCAGAAATACTTGTTAGATAAGTGATTCTGCCATTTGCTTGCGCAACAATTCTGCTTTAGATAGCACAATGGTAACTAACTCCCTGAGCTCCTTTTTTATATGCAAATGGATGATTAAATGCATCTAATTGGGTGAAATCTCCGTGCAAATAATCTCAGTCTATGTTTCATAGTTTCTGTTATATTCATTTTTTAACGGAAATGAATTCGCAAGTGATAGCAATCAAATGTCAACGACAACTGGAAGTTTTCATTACATCTAATTCCTAATTATGGTGATTCTTCTAAATGACAACAAGTAAAATATGAAGTATAAATTTGTAAATTTTCCGCAAAACCACCATGTATTTACTTCCTTTGATTTTTGGTTTCTAACACGACGCTTTCAGTGCATCACCACCCAACACCGGCCGAGATTTTAAAATTAAGGCATTTTAAAACGAATAAGCACGTCGAAATGACATGCCGGACAAATATTGTGGCTATCTGCGTCTAGTCCGCCTGTGGTACAACACTGTTTCCAATGCAGTAGCGAGTGGAAATTTATGCAAACGTTAATTGATACCTCAGTGGTTTAAAAAAAAACGGGGAACTAATTTGATGTTGGCACTCTAGAATCCCGTTATTTTTGAGGAAGTGGTGCGATGCGTTGTCATAACAACTCTAGTAACTAAAAATTATTTTAAGCTGTAATGTAAAAAAAATAATGTACAGATCAATGTCCATGAAAATTAGTCTTGGTAAAGGATAATTTTAGTTCATATTTAAAAATTGTAGTTCATCAGTCACATTCTTGGCAGCTAAGTGCTTCCTTATTGGATGGTGATGATTTCAGGACAGCGCTCACAGCCGCTTTTCTACTTATCCGTAATTAAAGAAAAACGCAAATGACTAATGCGCAAGGGATTGTAGGCTCCAAAAAGGTGCCATTTAAGTAACAACGATGCCGAAAATACCAGAAATAACGATTCTCGAAGTATTAATTTACGCGATTTGGATATTTTGCAGGTCATATCCATATATCAAGGCCTAGCATGGATGTACATTTGTATTCGCAGCACCCTGCTGGCACTAACTTTCGCCTTCCTTTAACGCATAAAGGGCCATCAAATAAAAGTTTAAGTCAAACTCTTAGAAATGCAAAGTGAACGGGATGAACAAAATTTTTACGTTAGGGTCTTTTCCACCCTTGCCACATTCGAGACCAAGGGGTCTTTCAGGAAAGCGACCACTCCAGAGCAGATGCGTTTGAATGATTAAACGTAAAACAGTTTTTTCAACTTTTTTTCCCATAATTCCTAACTTTACATGTCTGTAAAGCATTAAAATTAGATGAGTACTCTGAGTCGCCACATATATGTATCACTGGTAGCAAACCTGTCCACCCAAGGAACCTAAGAATTTAGTATTACATTTCTGTGTTATACTTAGCTAAAAGAATAGCTTTTTGTTTATAGTACCTTGGTGAATTACGACCTGCAGTCACAGGATTGGATCCGCATGGTGGTGCGGTGGTATGAAGAGCATCAGGGTATGTATCCGCAGACTGCGATGCTTCACTACCTCGAAATTGCCGAGGGGCTTGGTACCTACGGGGTGGAATTCTTTGAGATCTGCAACCGACGTGGCACGGACCTCCTCCTCGGGATCGACGCTATGGGTCTAGCTATCTACAAACCTCCAGATAAGTAGGTTTGCGCATTGTGAACGGCTGTAAATCCTATGTCGCACCTTATGTTGCCTGATTGTGAACCATCAGAGTTCTCGCCAGCTCTCAGGTTCTGCTGCTACTTTTTTGTAGCAAGAATCTGTGCTTTTGTAAAAGTGTGTTTAAGAAGTTGTAGCCAATGCTTCATATTGCACTTCGATTTAATTCTGATTTGCGGAATACGTTTTGAGTCCAGGTTATGTTTTGGTCCGTTTTTGAGATTATTCGATGATTCCTGAAATCTAAGGCTCGAATTTACGCCAGCACCATAGTGAAATTAGATAAGTGAAACAAAACTTCCTACTCTTTCTAGAATTTCGCATCCCATTTTAGACTCAAACCTTTCTGACGAGTAGGCTCAAGCACTTGAGGTGTTTTTGGGTTCCGTCTCGAGTCACACTTTGACTATTTATGCACTGAAGTCTTTTATCAGCTTTCAAAATCATCTAGTTATGTTGCGCCTCAAGTCTCTACTTTTACATTTAAAACGAATGTCATTCATTGACAGTAAATCGTAAGTTTTGTCTAGCAAAGTTTTATGGTCTGCAGGGCCTTCCTTCCAGCTTTTTTAAACGCTCCCACTTAGTGACACTTAAATGGTCATAAAACTTCCCATGTTGCGTATTCAGAACAATCTAGGGACTGTTTTGCTTCATTCGTTAGCTTAGTCTGACAATTTTGGAGCAAACCTATGACTATACAGTATTTATTGTTATCAGACGGTGGTTGAACTCTTCCCGTGTGAATTAATTTGAATGGGTCGAATTGCTTCAAATCTAGATTTTCATTAACTGTTACGGCGTTGAGGTTAATCTTTTGAACTTGTCAATCAACAAATACAGGTTTACTGTAAATGCACTTTTGCATAATCTATTGATTTGCCCACTCCTGTCTTAAGAAATTTCCCGATTCTGCTTAGTAATGTTTTCGTGTCACCTTGGATAAGCCGTTATTTACCGTAGCTTTACGGTGCCTTCTAAAAAGCTCTTGAGTTTTCTTGGTTTTCGACTGTGGCAATCTTTGCCGGCCTTGGCAGTCACTCGCATCCGAGGCGTTCGCAGTTTTTCCGCAAACGACGCAATTAGTCCTCGAACATGTGACTGCAGATGTGAGTATGAGTGTGCAAGGATGAAACCTTCTCACTCTACTCACGGTATCTAAACGACCTTCTTAGGACTTTTAAAAGAAGCGTACTTTTAAGTAGCTAAAGCGACTTGCTAGTGATTTCCAGTTTTCCTCCCACAATATTTGCCTTTACCAGTTGAAATTTAACAGAAATCAGCAGTGTTTTTAATCACTTTCAATCAGCATTAACTTCGACGGGGTATTCATCCAAATGCCAAATAGCCAAAAGCGATGGTTTTCGCTCATAAGACTTAAAATTCGTTGATTACTTCGACGCTCAAAACTGACAGAATGTAATTTGCGCAGGCGACTGTAAAACGCTCACTTCATCTCAATTTCATTTAACTTAAGAACTGCAGCTTTTGTTTCTATTCCAAAAAATAATTTTTGCAGTGATTTTCAGTTACTAGTATTGAAAAGTTTAAAACACTCAGGTATTTTTAAAATTGTCCTCGAAAAATCGATCCGAAATAAACACAAAAAACAACCATCCGACCCAATACTGCTATGTTCGCTTCTAGGGGTTCATTTCAGTCAAAATATCTTTCATTTGATTAAAGTTCGGCCAATTTCATAGCTTAGTGTTGTTTTTGTATATACACCTTTGAAAGGTCACATCAATTCTCATATTTTAATCCATCAGATGAAAGTTTAATCCACTGAAACAGAACACTCAAAAATTCGTTTGATGCAATGATTTAGGAGTCCCAGTTTCGCTATGTAGTGTAGTGGACATTAAAATTGAAACAGTTCTCGGTTTGAGCGGCTAGCTTTCGGACATTAAATTAGTTGATAAAAGGTCGGATTGCGGCAGATTTTACGGAAGCCTTCTCTTAAAATTAAGACGAGAACTAGGAGAATGTAGTCAAATTTATTAATAAAAAGGTGAAGCATACTTTTTCAATCATTTATTTATCAAAAACCTTTATAACATTCGAAAATTTTCTGTCGTGGCATTGGGTATGATCTAGAGTATCTGTTGGAAGCTACTAAGGCGAGATAACCTTATTATTGCTATGGTTTATGTAAATTTAAGTCCTCTAAGGGCGGAAATAAAAAAGCCTGATTTCTAACGATCTGTAAATAAACAATCTCAATTTCCAGAGTAATTTGATCTCAACAAGGTTAATTTTATTCACAATGTCAGGCAACGAAATCTTCTTGCTTATCATTTCATTATTTTAGAGAGAGCAGCAGTTCTTACTATTAGGACAAAAAAGGCGTTTAGTTAGAACTGATATAGGCATGGCACATTTCCAATTTCCTCTTGGTGTGGACGAAGAAAGCGGCCAATCGTCCCTGACTTTCGCGGGGCTAGAGTTCTTCCTGAAGCTGTCAAGGAATGTATGAGACAGAATAGACCTTTGGTGTAAATGCAGGGGGAGCAAAACAGCACTATGACAATATGATGGCAGGGAGAACGCAGACACTAAAGATTCTGCATAGATAAGCCTGAAACTTATGCTTCCACGTTTTGGTAAAAAAATGCAAAACTTAGTGAGCTTGTAGGGAAGAAATCCATTCGTGCCTTTAAGATGTTGCGCATTCATTAGAAATTTCGGCGCCTCGACAACTCTTAATAATAGTTTACATTTTTAATCAAATTTAAAGTATCGTTAATGAATCCACCTTAAGTTTGCTTTGCTGCAACTAAAAGAGGCAATAGTTCTCAAATAAGATGTCTTAATCTTTTTGAGCAATTTGCTATCATTTTTGCACTTTACGAGTAATCATTTTAAGAGGTTATTTTGGGCTTCGGAGTATAAAACTTAAAATTGTATAGAAGTCTTAAGGGGAAAAAGATATTATGATCCTCTGGGGAAGAACTTATATGGGGAATGTTTAAAATGTTGCTTTATCCTATCGAGGATGATCAGCTTGATTTTCCGTAAAAGACCTTTTTCTACACAATTCCAGTTCAATTGAAGTCGGACGAGATGAGTATTTAAAGCATTTGAAATTCATCAAACTAAATGAATTGGTAGTCTTTTCGTAAAGTCAACCGGAACTTGCGTTTGGATTGCTGTTATTGTTAGTATTTTACTGAAAAAGTCGTGAGGAATTTTATAGGAATTATAATGAGGTTACTGATTAAAGGACGTTAATTTTTTAGCATAATTGAATCAGTGGATTCATTTTTCCACCATCTGTTTACCATACTTTCCTGTAGATGGGAAGGTTATTTTTAAATGAACAAGCATTTGGTGCTTTTAGAGTAAATCCAAAGGTGGGCTTTCCCTGGTCAGAGATCCGCAATATCGCCTATAACGATCGCAAATTTACCATCAAACCGATCGACAAAAAGAGTTCTGTATGTTCCTTTTTCTCTCCTTATGTATTCTCTCTAAGATGGGTGAAGGTATGCATTTCATGTCTTCCAACAGGACCTCGTCTTCTTGACCAAGAATCTCAGAGTGAACAAGAAGATTTTAGCGCTATGCATAGGTAACAACGAGCTCTACGTGCGACGCCGCCAACCCGTTCCTATTGAGGTACAGCAGATGCGTTCTCAGGCTCTTGAGGAGAATGCTTTTCGAGAGTTGGAACGGTGAGTCCAGGAGAATGAATTGTAAAATGGCCGAGCAAGATAAAGGAGCTCACAGGATTGCTCATTCATCTGATCCAGACGGTCTTATTTAGAATCAAAGAGTTGTTTTATCATATCGCTGGTAAAAACTGCTGTAGCGAATCAGAGCATTGATGTTATCTTGATTTTGATGCATTTACGTCCCCTGGTTGCGATGAAGCTCGAAGAATTTGAAGAACGTGGTAGAACGAGACGAAAATTTATAATTTTACTAAAAATGACATTTCATGAAGTAGCAAGCTTGACTGTCATTAGGTACAACACCTGACGAATTCTATTCTAAAGGATGATGTCTGAAAAAGAAATGCACAGCGCCAATGCCAAAAACATTAAGCGTTATATCGTTATTCGGAACTTCAAGGTGTGACTTCATTGAATCACTGCCTTTCGAATTCTATTTCTCCTAACAGAGGACATTTGGCATTTAGTGCTCCTCAATTGCATACGCAAACGGTTTCCCACTAAAGATAATCACGATTCTTCAGGATGCAATATTTCCATCTTTAATGCATAACTATACAACACTGAATTATAGTTCACTGTCTATCTGTGAGTGTTGTTCTACTTCTGGGCAAACAAGATATTGCTATAGTAAATTATTATAATATTTAGCGGCATCTTCAGCAGATTAATTTCAATGATTCAGAATCGCTAAAATAGTCAGTCAAAACAATAAAAAACTAAAGCGTACAAGAAAACAAGGCAAAATTAAAGCAATTTATGAGGAATCTGACTGCTACATCAGAGCAGAATGGATATATGGAAGTCATTTTATCGTCACCCTTGATTCACCATTAATTATTTCCATCTCTCACACCTTTTTTCTTTTCAGCAATAAGGTACCAAGATGGCCTGTTAATAAGTTGCTCTCACATGGCTCTAATGCAGCACAGACATTCTTTTTGATCCCTGATTGCAATATTGGGTGGTTAGCATGACGGTTGTAAACTTTAGGTAATAAGCGCACGTAGATCGTCCGTGATTTTATTGGCTATGTAGAGGCAAGTAGCTGCAGCATGGGACCGGAAAATATTAATGTAAAAAGAGGGACAGGCCATTCACAAACCAATTATAATTATTGGAGTTAGATGGACTAATGCGGATCAATTAAAATTTGCAGGATACTTTGCCGTTTTTACCAACTGCATGTTTTAGTAGCACAGTGAAGTAAAAATGAATGTTTTTAAATAATAATCTGATCGTATATGTCGTAAAAGTAAAATTAGGGTCCATTAATGGTAAAATGCCATGCAGGTCTGAGTTATGTGTTTGAAAAGGGGGCAAAAGCGAAAACTGCTTCGCAGGCTGCCAGGTGGCCATGTACTAGGCACTGCCCATTTGAATCTATCTTCTGATCACTGGATTGCTAACATAGCATTTCGAAGCCATGTAACCCAGTTCATTACTGCGTGCAAAGCCAATGGACAGTTTTGTTCTATTTGGGCAACTAATCAAAAAAGGGTTTAAATTTAGCAAAGAATGCTTTGATTTTAATACAGTGCAAAATTACTAAAATTTGTAGCGATTTAATCTAAAGAGTACTGCTTGATAATATAGAATAGTTTATCACACCGCAATAAAAATAGAAGCAAATCTTAGTATAACATTAGAACTTAGGGGTTTCATACACGAAGTAGATATGAGCAACCAGTATTTTGGTGATTCCAAATTGAAGACAGCAGAATGTTCTTGCTCACATGCAGGTTAAATCCATCACAGCAAAAAAGTACTCATCAAAAGGTAAGTCCATTTACAAAATGGGGAGGTGAAAAGGATACGGGGCGGAAGCGGACTCCTTTTTACGGTAATTTGATGGGCGTCTTATGAGTGGTGGCTCAGTGTGGCCTTTTGCAAAGGCAAATTAGTTCTCATTAGGCATAAGCTGAATCCATGAAGCGCTTACACTTACGCTTGGCACCATACGGTCACAGCCTGATTGGAGCTGTGATTCCTTGTCGGCTAATGTAATACAGCAATGGGTGTCTCCATCAACCTACCAAGGAGCCATGCACAGCTAAAACGAGTCGAGGGAACACTCAATTGCCTCACAACGCCGACTAGGCTATGAAAAAAAGGTAGACGGAAACCTCACCCGTTGTATTTGACTGTAGGCATTGCAGCGCTTCTCATTCACTCGTCTTCCGTTTTTTTTACAGCCAGCTAGCAAAGACCAATTACTGTTAAAGCACAAGATAGTCTAATACCAAACTACAGAGACCAAGTTGATTTTGGAGATATAAACTAAACAAGTAAAGTCGCTTAGCTTTTATTCTACATGTCAGAGAGTATCGCACCCTATTGCTCGCCAAGCACATTCATAAAAAAACCATTTGCATGTATTGCACCAAAACATGGCTGACACTTTGTTAGGTCGTAATGCACGCGTAGTAACTTTATGACCCGGGCCATGCGAAGCACAATATTTGTGTTTCACTACCGTGGTAGGAAATAGCGCGCCTCATTGGTTAATCGTTAGGCTCAAAGGTAGTCCTGTTATCGAGTGATGTGGACAAATTATTCCCAATGTCCTTGATCTCTTGATTTCTTTGCACTTCTAATCAGTTCTGAAAAAGATTCATTTGTGCAAATGAAACTTGAACTTTAAGTACATTTTAAATGAATGAAAGGTAAAACTCGCAAAAATAAATTATCAAGTGTAACGAGGTAGAGACATCTTTTAATAAATAATGCGAAGCAAACTGTAAATTACATCGTAATAATCCTGACTAACCCACCAAGAAGCTGGACATCAAAAAATAGCAATGTCTTACTTTTTGGGAGACTTAATTATTGGAGGTCATAAAAGTGCCGTTTACATCGTATCAGATAGTGCGTCTGTTTTAATATTGTGCTCCCACTAACGATACATGGTATGCAGATTTGCAATATGTACATATCTGTCGTATACACTTGTGTAATTTTTCGTATCCATAATCTTAGTTACGTATTTGCTGCCATTTTGGGCAGTACAGGCCTGGATGAGTAACTTCAGGCCAGACAGACGATGCAGGGTCGGAGTTAATTATATGCAATGCGAACCGTGGAGCGTGATGCAGCGCTGGTATAGCGTTTGGCAGTGGTACAGCCTCCTGACGATCTATGCGGAGAATTATGCTGCTGGATTGATTGCTCATATAATACAATGTACAAAGCTTAGCTAAGCAAATGCCACACGCGTTAATTTCGAAATCAATAGGGTTGTACCGCTTGAATTCCCTTCGGCGGTATCATGAGGGAAGTGGGTGAGAGAGTAGCCTTATAATCAACGTATAGAGGGAGCCATTTTCGCTCTTTTGCAAATATAATTCCAATATTTTTGCATAAAATGCCTTTTTTGGTAGTAGCTGTAGTCTAATGTATTTCGATTTTTATTATGCATCTAAATAGGGTATGACGTGCATTAGAGGCCCAAAAAGTCGGCAAATCCATTAACACAAATAAAGCGATTATCATTTCATTTCGACACTGCCTACTCAACTTATTTCTGTGGCCAGCACATGTAATTTTTACTTGCGCATGTGTATATGCCTTGGACAATGCGCAACAACAGCTGGTTTTGTGGATACCTATGGCTCTACAGTGTCATTCGCATGAGTGCCATCATGGTCCCCTCTTCAATCTTTTTCCCGGCCGAGGAGTAGTGGTCAATGTTTGTTTTAGCTTATGTATATGGAAGATAAATAAGTAAAAAGGAATTGTAGAAGGATAGTTCGTTTAGTCCTACCATGTCCCTTCTTTAACGCGGATTTGGGAACAAATATTAGTTTAAGAAAATGAACATGTTACTCCAGAGTAGACATGGCAACAGACTACTTGATAAAATTCGTCTCATGAATAACTGCGAAGTGCTCTTAAAACCAGTATTAATAAACAACTTCTTTCACGGCCCTCAAAGCATATTTTACTTAGCAGCAAAGTCAGTGAGCCAAATGTTAGGATGACATATAACAATAAAAAGTTCTGCCATCTCCTCCTGATTTGTAAAGGTTAATTGAGACAGGGCCTAGTTTTGGAGCAGTTCCTCTAATCTAGAACACGTTAACCACATTTAAGGCCTGCGTGAAGACGACTACATTGTGGGTAAAATGGTGATTAATACGCCTAAATATACCAGCCCAAGGTATTCAATTAGGAGAAACTAGAATTAATGTTACCTTGAGAAGCATCTTCATTCACTGTTGGATTGGACAGGCTGCATACGAAGGTCTCTTGATTTAGGAGATGGGGTTTCGCTCAAGGGTGGGTGCTCAGGCTGTGCTATTGATTTTGAGATACTAATGGAAAGTGAAGGGGCATGACATGGCTGATTGGTGTCGACTGCACGCTTCTGGCAAGAATTTTTCATGCTTTGCACATAGGAAACATTCTCAGTAGCGAAAGAGCCCACTGGATTCTATGCAGGAGGAACTTAATGGTACAAAAAACGTTTCAAGCCCTCGAATATGTGCTGAGCTGACGAGAATATTACACTTTTCATTGTCTGTATTAGATTTGGGTTTTTCATTCTAAGACCGGACAAAAGACGAGATTTACCTTATGTTTGGGCTCCTAATTCTTGTTTAGATTTCTGTACTTTAATCACTTCTTGCAAGGTAAAACTCCTTATTTTAATTCCAGGGAGCGTCTGGCAAAGGAACGAGCGGCCCGGCTAGAGGCCGAACGTCGGGTGCGCGAGTTAGAGGCACGGTTGCAGGAGGCGGAGAGACGTTTGCAGAGGACCTCTTGGACCTCCACCTCACAGCACTCTTCTGAGAGGTCAGCCAGTCCTCCTTCACCTTTGGGATCCAACATTCGGGTGAGTTTGGCGCCTTCGATCTCTTTGCCACGCTAAAACAACTTTAAATCAGCTGCCTATCTATGCATGGAATTAGAGGGGGCTACCCCATACCTATGTCCGTATTCCAAAGACAATTCTGATACACGTGATGCCTTTGCATTTGGCACGTAACCTAACGGATGAAATGCCACTGCAGTGTAAATTTTATTTGCCCATTTTCTACCTCTACGACAAAAGAATTAAAAATGTTGCCTTTCGCTAGGGAGCCTGCTTTTTTCCCACCTAGAGATATTACAACGCTTTATTAGTAAAAAGCCCATTTAGGCCAAATAGTAACGAGAGGCATCTTTAAAAGCTTGCTAGGATAAAATGATTGCTCTTTGCATCTTGTAAGAATTGTTACTGAAGTTTATTAGCTACTAAGACATTTCTTTTTCGATCATAAATATTTACCTTTTCCATGTATTTAACAATTTCTTTTGACATTCGAATCTCCCTGGAGGACATTTCCATACTGTCTGGTGTTTGATAAATTGGTGGAATTCTCGTTTAACCCTTTTTAACCTCTATGAACTTTGCTGAAATCATGCTAGAAATTGATATACAATTATTATCTATCTTTAGTAGTTCTAATATTTTTCCCCCAAAAGCAATTTACAATGCTAAAATAACTTAAAAATGCAACTCATTTAAAACATCTGTCAAGTTTTCAACCCCTGAGTGTAGCACGTCTTGTGCATAAACAAACGATTTAGTCAGGCTGACCCTACAATTGATCGTTTGGAGTACTTTCCTTTAATTTTTCCAATGATAATTCTATAGATGACATTTTGTTCATTTTTAATGCCTCCAAATTACAGCATTTGAATTAGTGCTGATGGCGCATCTTCACAGCAAACTAGAGGGCAAAGGTCATTCAAAACTGAATATTGTCGAAAATACTGATAGATGGGTTAAAAAACCCACAATTTTGTTCTTAATAAGCCAATATTGTCTCACGTAACAAACTACTGGGTTGATTGTATCTGGCTTTTTTCTTTGCCGCTGATTACACTACTGCAACTTTTATAAGTTAAAAATTAAAACTATTATCATCACAGTAAGGCACCTATTTGTTTGCCTATACCAAAAAAGCTGTGATTCGACAGTTAATTAGGTTGTATACACACTACTAATGGCCATTAATTTACTTTAAATGATGAAGAAGAGGTTTGGAACTCCAAAGGAAGTAATTAAATCATGAAGGGCTCCTTAAAAGTAGCTTTTGAAGCTTCCAAAAAGCATTTTGAGGTTTAAGTGCTTCCATTGCAGTTATTTGCAGCTCATCGATATTCGCAGCCTTGGTCTCTGTTTATGTTTTCAAGATTTGCACTCCCATGTCAACTATTCCTCCATTAGATCTAGCCTCGTCAAAAACTTCGCTAGTGGTTTAAACTGTGTGGACTCTCCAAATTGATACGGTGACCAGTAGTGCTTAAAATTACTTCACAAATGGCAAGTACATACTTGCTGAAATAGAGCATTTCATAATAAACCAACACGCCGCTACTGATTCAGCAAGTCAGATTGTACCTACAATACACCTTTTGATGCTCTACCTAGGTGGTAAAATTTCATTTCCTTGATTACTGCTCTTAGAACCGTATAAACCATTTCCATTAATTTATTTCATTCAAGATAGCCAATAAGTAAAGAATCTCATTTTCTCTTACCTATCACTGGAAAAGTACGCCAACGAATATTCGAGTAGTATGTGCGACAATGGAGAAGCAGCCTTTAATGCACCACTGCCTACCACTTCCTCAAATAGTTGTATCATCTTGAAAAATTTATTTTTTTGAACCGAAAGTGCTTGAGTCACTTACGATCCATAAATTGACGGACTTAGCACCAGTTAATTCTTTTATGTCTTGACCTATCTCCACTGCCTTTATCGGTTTCACGACTAAAAGTATGATAGAGCTGGCAAAATGCACACTACCCATGCTCGATATTGTGGGCAAAGTGTCAGGTCTATTGTGTAATGGTGTCGGAAAATTTAATAAATAATGGCTTGATAATTTTGTCACTACGCCAGCAGACCAGGCTGGGTTCGGTGTATCCCCTACTTGATCCTCTATTGGAATTATTAATCATAATATTATCACCACAGGGCCTCCCATCTATCAACTGATTTTATTAAAAATAGGGCTATCCCTTCTACATTTCAACATTTTTCTCCTACTAGACCCTCGACGAGGCGAATTCAAATTACACAAAGGCAGCCTCTCCAACCACTCCCCCGAACGAACTTCCTCTGAGATCTAATGAAATGCCCCGGCGCCCCAGCTTGCATGCCTTCACTACCATCGCGACCTCCACAATCACTCCTACCAACCTCTCTTCTCCCTCTTCCTCCTTCCCCCGCTCACCCCCTAGTAACCGACCCAAAGGGAGTCAACGTCGACGCTCCTCACCCCAACCTAACACTCTATCGGCTGCTGAAGAGCCTTCCAAACGGTGGCTGGGGGCGAAGTGCCGACTGCCGCGTCAGAGACTGGAAACTACAGATTCCGCGGAAGTGGTGGAACTGCTGGAGTCTACGTGGAGGGAGACTGATCCCACTACTGCTGCTGTTTCCGGTGGTAACAGTAATACTGAGGACGAAGACATTGATAGTGAAACTCGTATTCCCTCACCATCGAACAAAGGTAGGTGGACAGGCTGAATTGTATGGACAAACAAGGTGGTTGTGTGAAGGGGAGGGAAATGAGAGAAAAGTAACAGTTTAGCTGACAAATAGATAGAATATGTTATTTTTCGCTGTACATGTACATGATTCTTCATATTTTTTATTTTTTCCAACCTAATGGAAAATAACTAAACCTTTTTCACATAAAGGACCTCAGTTACTGCTGTTAATAGCTTGTCATCGTCATTTTCAACCAACACGAGTGGGAGGGCGAATGTTAAGCAAATGCTAAAAATCCCATTAATGTGGCGGTAGCGACTCACTTTCAAAGAAAATATGTATTTAAGTATATTCCTTTCTTTTCGATCCACCGTTATGTATTAGGCCCTGCATTTCGATTAATGTACTTGAAATGCGTTAGAATTTTAAGTTTATACTCAATGTATACATATTTTTTTAATAAAAATTTCTGCTCTTTTTTCCACTCTGGAGCGGAGTCCATCATGCATTCAACTAATCGCCTACATTATGTTGCCCATTTTGTCAAATTAGAAACTACCGGAAACACTTTTCCTCTATTTCAAGCAAATTAAACAAGTGTGAGATTTTGTGGGCTTTCTAATTTTCCAGACTGGAAATTCTTATTCATTGCATATTCCGTATCCAAGTATGCAAGCCCCAAATTTGGTCGAAATATGGGCAGAACAAATGATGGTGCCAATTAAAGTGAACAGAGTGGAATGTTAGCACACAAAAGTGGTTTTGACTCTCTCGCAAAAACCTTCCTTACCCTCTCACTGATCAGGCAACGATTTCTTGCCACCTGATGTGGGGATGAAATGAGGTCGGAGGAACTTAAATTGAATGCATTTTCTGTTTTGCCAGACATATGTGATCATCCAATCCATTATTCTTACCCTCACTGTCTGGTAGAAGCAGTAAGTCTTGCCACAGATAACATAGACTGCTAAAAGTTATTCATTTTAGGCATATTGGTTATCCACTTTAAGGAGATACGGTTTACTTAAAAATCCTACTTGACCCCACAAAAAGGAACATTTAACTACTTTTGAGAAGAGAGCAAGTTAGGAGTATTTAACCATGAATACATGCAGTATTTGTAAAATATAACTGTTTTCAGGCTCGGCTTCTATCCCCACCTCTATTTTCTGTTTTTTTTTTTCTATTTTTGAACTCAGAAATGCAACAGACATTAAGGCATTTCGCTAAATTTGGACCGAGAGAATTGCCTCATTGGTTCTTACCACCCTTCCGCCATAGGTCTAATCTACATTCGAAACTAGCTTCCAAGACATTTAAACCATTAGTATCCTCAACCAGTAAAATGTACTTTTAAATATTGAGTATGCACTAAAATCGAATACCAACGCAGATTTAATTGTGCAGGAAAATACGCAATTGCGGAACAGTCATTTCGCCGGACCTGCAAATACTTTTCATCCATTACCAAGGGTTTGACGACTCTATATCACGCAGTGGTATGAGGATACGATCCAAAGAATTTTTAGGGAGACAGATTTAAGCCACATGCGCATCCTTTCCTGTGTTGTATGTGTGGTAATTTGTCAAATGGTTCATTCCTTCACTACCTAACTGAAACATAATTATCAACACACATACTGCTTCCCCAGCACCCGGTTCATTTTCAGCGGCACTGGTTTAAAGAGCCAATGTTAAGGTAATTCTTATTTCTGATTTCATCAAAAGGACATTTTGCAAGTCCTTATAATGGTATTATTTAGATATAATCCTTTCTCTCAATAAATTGCCTGGATAAGGCGAATGATTCCCACCAAACGTTAAGCGGATTTCCAATCCTCTTTTTTAGCACGACTTTTCTTACGGCCCTATTTTGCATTAGTTTCCGAACGCTACAAACCTACGCCTTCCGATTTCGCACTTTCGCCCAGAAAGTCCTTCACTTGATGGCCACGTTAAATCTTAAACCACTGAAAAATTACTTTATTATGATTTTGTATACATTGAAGACTTTTTGTGAGCCTAGGCCAGACGAATTGTTTCGCTAACTTCTGCCGCCTTCCTATTATTCTTCTGATTGCCCCTCTTCATTGATTTTCGAGCTGGCTGAAGAGTTTGTAGCCTGGAATAGTCCTTCAAGCCTTTTATATCAAGCAACTTGTAGCTGAGGTAGGACAGTTTTAACGGACTTACCTTTTTATCCGCTAGCGATAAGATTACTAGGCCTTGTCATATGGCTTTGGAGTAACCTGCGGTCTGAGAGATTTCTTTACTGACATGTTCAGGTTTGAAGGGGTCCTTTTTCACCGTGCACGACCCATTGGAAAAACCAATTGTTTTTTGCCTTTGAAAACACACCAGCTACCACCGTTGCTACCTATCTAAACATAAACTCTTCAAACAATCCAAATTGAGAAGCCCTTTCCAAGTTATTTTTCCAATTCCATGAGCTCGCTGCTTTTACAATGCACTCAGAGTGAAAGGCATAAGTTCTACATAAAGTCATCCTAAATCTAGAGAGAGCTTAATTTTGAAGTTGTTACTCTTAAGCCATGCCTTAATACCTTGTTATGTCTCCTGTTCATTTGCATCAACTTTTTTGCTTTCGGGTAAGCTTCAAAAGTGCATTTGGAAGATTTTTACACCTTCGGTTTACCATTAATGACTTTAGGCAACTAAAAATACCATTTCTTCTGAAAGATTTTGGGCACTTAAAAGCATTTGACTAAGTCCAGACGGAACGAACTGGTTTGTTAGCGCCTACCGCTTTTCCATTGCGCTTTATGGTTGGCTTTCTCGTCTTATTTTCGGAACGACAAAATCACACACCCTTAAATAGCCTTCTTAAACCTTTCATTATGAAATAGGGACCGAAAATAATGCAGAACGGATGTAAATCGTATTCAACTTTGACATAAAGCAAGGAAACTACAAAACAGTTGATTCAACTTGTTTTCAAGAGTCTTCTGCATTTTCTGGTCAATTCAATCAACGGGTTTGCAAAAGCGCTTTAATACTTAATTTTATTGTTTGAAGAAAAAGTATCAGAAAGCACCTACTTGTGCCACAATTAATGGCCTGTTTGCGGCACGCCAAAAAATGAGGTGTAGTTTTTTCAATGATTCACTTTTATAAGCTATCATTACCAAAGTTATTAAACTGAAACTATGTTTCTACCTTAACAGTACTTTTTGAAAGAATAGGCCATCTACCTGCTATTAATAATATTCGAGTAACATAATGTTAAGCCCTATTGCTGACTCGACCCCTTTTTGTATTTTTCTGACCGGGAATCATTGATCACGTCGTCTTGGATGAAGAAATCGCGGAAGTCGGAGACGTCCTATTTACCTTTTTAACTTTCGGCTGTCTTCGTTTGATAAGATGGTCAAATAAATCACTGAATAGTGTATTTAGAGTAGTTGATGTGGGGCTTCCGGGTCAAAATATTCTCATAACAGTGGTGGAAAACGCTAGCAATCGTCAAGCTCCAATGAACCTGAAGCTGCTACTTATGTGAAACGAGTAAACGTGTAAGATGAAAAAGAAATGTCAGTCACACGATTACTTCAAGACGTCTGAACACGGAATTGCCCTTCTAGGGGTGTCATGCCCTCATTCGCTAACAGAATAGTTACGAAAAGCTTGTGGTGATACAGATGATGCATGAGTTCCCCTTGACTAACAGAGGAAAATCGACCGCTCCCTCTTGGACGCTTTGTTGTTCTGATGTGGTACCTATTTAGAGTGATTTTTTGACCAATCTAATTGCCGACCGGAAAATAAAGGCGTGTCGTAATTCTCGGAGCATGAATCCATCACATCTGCTTCATTGCCGCAAAGTCCATCAACCTGTTTGCGACACGATTTAGTGCAGTCAGCATGAACTGATGTTCCACATCAGTTCATGCTGTGACATCCGGCTCAAATAATGGAAGTGCAGCGCCGTGCACATATGGAACGCCTATGTCAAACGTGCTGCCTTATTCTAGGGCTTAAAATGATAAAGCACCTTTCATTGGCTAGGCTAGGCATAGGCTGAAGAAGGGAGCCAGCCATATCCGCATCCCACTCTCCCGGTCATGGAAACTAGCAATTATTAATTTTTAGAGTACGCTATTCCGTTATTTCGTGCCCACTTACTCAGTTAATTTTGTAAAGGAGTGGCGCACTAAAAAGCTGTCTGTCAAAAAAATGCTAAGAAAGGTTGACAATAATAATCCTATCTAAGATATGTGGTATCACAGTGGGAGGCTACTACTTATCAGGAGTGAGATTTTAAATCATTGCTTCTAGGTAAATGTGCAGAACCAACCCAACGTTGATAGTTCTAAACAGTGACTTTCCTGTCTTTTAACTTAATATAAAGAGTTTATACGCAGCTTTATGGCTACATTGAATGTTTGCAGCGAAAGTGAACATTTTCGATATAACGGTTCGTTTTTGCGGTCTTTCTGCTAGATATTCTATTCCGCATCGAAATACTCCATTCTGTGCATTAACAAGCTCGTGTGCTAATCACACATGGTTATCGCTGACATTTCACACATCATTAGCACTAATTCTAGAATTCGGATTTCAGAAATCGGCATTAACTTTGAGCCCTTCCCCTGAACAGTTCAAAACCGCCGTTTTGCACTTTAAAGGCTGAGCCATCTCTATAAATTATAATTATTTAATGATACATTATTTTTTGGACTTGAATAAATTGTTGAAGCATAGAGACAAATTCAATGTTTGAATTGGAAGACAAACACTTACCTGATTATTCGCCTACTGTGGTACAAATAACTGATCACTCGTGAGAGTTAATAGCCACTAAATGCGCATAAACAGAAGTCATTGTTTTGAGTACCTAAAAACCCAGCATCAGAAATTAATTGTCAGTGATTGAAATCGCTCAACTGCCAAATTTTCAATGTTTTCCGCATTTCAGTGTTTTCGTATCTTCTGTCTGTGATGTTTGTGTGCTTATTCCTGATATGGTGCTCCGTGTCTGCCATTGGGTGGCCGTACCGTTTGATGGCTGAAGTCAAATATGTGCACCCATTCATGAATGGATGAGAACCCACTTAATCTAAGCCTGTAGATAGGTAATGAAGCATTACAAGTGGTCCGGGTTTATGTTGATTTCAGACATCTTTGTAAGCCTACAGCTCTTCCAATGAGCTCTTCAGTACTCTGCTTTGCTTTTTGAATGTGCTGAAAGTACCCATAACTTTCAACTAGAGCGTGTTTTTGCTTTTGGAAGGACGAAATATCACCTCACCATCGTGTCAATATTAATTTATACGTTCATTCGTAATCTTTTTTACCTGCACCTACCCTTAATATGTCACTGCGTATGCAACACCAAAAGTTACGATCCTATATTTATCACGAGACCGGTACTTGTGAAAAGCGGCATAATCATGGCTGAAAGTGAATTCAAGGCACAATGTTGATGGATTAATTATAAGCCAAGCGATTTATCACCACTGAGTTTCGTCCGGCCTTTGTGACTTTATTATTGGCTTCTCATCTGCTTAATATTATGCACTATTTCTACTTCCAATTGTTGAACAATCAAGGTCAATTTATGAGGGATTACTCATTCTACAAATTGAACAAAGGCAAATAAACCGAATCCACGACACAGCGGTACGACCTGATGTCTGATTTCGATAATAAAATACCTCGGTTCTTAAAACAGCGCTAGTTTGAGCCTCTAAAAATAAGTGCTAAACACAGGACTTACACCATTTTCAAGATGTCGGATGCGGATATCATTCTTTAATTTTAAAATGAAATAGAATTAGAAACTAGAGGTTTTACACGATCACTTGTTGTGTTTCGGCGCAATCAATCAACCCAACCGCATCAGGAGAGTGGGCTGGTGATCAAATGAGTCATCTTCTTGACCTACCACGTGATATTAGTCGCACCAAACCCCTTCACACCATTAATTTTGTCATTCCAGAAGTTGAATTCCCTCCAGCCGTGGTTGAGAACTTGCGCTCCGAGGAGCTTCGGCAGTCGGCGATAAGTCGAGATCCCAGGCTTCAAGCGAAATTACGGAAACTGAATCGAGAGCTGCGACCCAAGCAGCAGCTGCAGAAATCGCAGCAACAACATCAACCTTGTAGAGAGGGGAGAAACGGCCACACTGCCAGCACCACCACCACCGATACCGGCGTTGGAGCGGAGGAAGAGACACCCACAATACCCGCGGATAAGTTTGACACCATCCGCAAGATCCGTCATGGCAACACGAAGCGCCGAGTAGACGTTTTCGAGGCCCTTTGATTATAAACTATACTCTCCCCATCCCTGTCACCTCCCTCCCCCTCAAATTTGGCTTCTGTGTGGTTAATTACTTGTACACATTACCTCTTTTGGCGTTAATGATGAAGACTGTAATGAACAATTTTTATCCCCTTTCCCCATAGGGACGATGACGAAATTGCAGTCTACGTGATCTCCCGAAAATCGTTGATGGATTATGATCCCCTGTGTAACCATCACATATGCTAATAAAAATGCTGATTATTACTATCAGTATGACCCCCATTTATACTCCGTGCCGATTACATCTAAGTAATGAACAAAGCACAGTCCATTATTAGCACACAAATCCGACGGGCATGCATGCAAGTTTGTATCCAAAAAGTGATTACCAGGCAACGGGTCCGCAAAAATTGTCTTTTCAGCTGCCCAGTTTTGTGCCTAATGGAATGCTAACTTTAAAAACTCTTCAACTCACCTTTTAGGATAAACGAGAAGACGAACAGCGGACTCACCGCCAGTTATCAGATTACATCCCTATCACATTAATGACGCCAAAACGTTAACATGACCCCGTCGACTAGGGCCTCACGTTTGCGTTCACTTTGGCGTATGAATCTCGACGTGGTACTTCATTCATTGAGTATTGCCACCTTGTAAAAATATGACACAAACGCACGACACCAGCTCACGAGTGGAAGTCCAAACAATTTGATGATATCTCTGACTAGGTTATTATAACGAATGCCATCAGCGTATCGCCCCACGTTTTCCCCAACCGGACTTAGTCGCATATTCACCGCACAAACTCCACACCCTGCAAATGACACTTCAGGTCTAATGTCCCCAAAAGACGCCCTAAAAAGGTCACGGCTTCTATCGGCACCACTCTTATCAACATTAACTGCGAAACACAGTAGTAGAAATGGAGTGCGACTGAGGAAGCAGCAAAGACAGAGGAAGAGGGGGAGCGGGGGAGGGGAGACCGGGAACAGCGGACGAGAAGAGAGGGGAAGCTAGAAATCAGTCGCTTCGCTTCGCCCCCCCATCTTCCTCGCACCTTCTTATCTCCCCACTCCCCGAACACGCTGACAGAAGAATGAAATTTACAGCCTTCTTTCAGTCTGTTTCGTTTATAAATAGACGTACAGAGGCAGGCGGGTCATCGGCTGGGATGTGAAGGCGAAAGAGGGAGATCGAGAGAAGACAAAGGGGAAAGGACGTGGAACGCACACATTTTACTCTGTAAAAAATCCAAGAGAAGAGGGGGAAGGTGGGATGGGGTGGGGTAAGGTGGAAGCAGAGACGTCCTAAATGTGCACGGGATACACGCCTTCGCTCAAACACGAGTGTGTATAAATATTCAAGCAGCAGACAAGGAGAGAGGAAGGTGGGAAAAGAGGTGTAGTTGTGTTCATGTGCGTGTATGTGCTGACCAGTCTGATAAAAATGGGGAATCGATGACGGTGGCAGCAGCATCAGAAGGAGAGGTGGGGGCGACAGAATCGACCATCTGCGGAAACGATGCGCCAGTGATAGTAGTGGCGGCGGTGGCACCAGGAGCCAATCATCGTGCAGTGACAGCGAGTGATTCATAGGCCTCCTTCGCGTAGAAGATGACGTCTGCATCAGGGTCAGTGCCCAACTTCTTCAACGTCGGTTTCACATAGTTCTGCATTGCACTGCTGTCCAGAAAGGGCGCCAGCCTACCCAGCACTTGAGCAACCTAGCAAAAGACGGCAGCAAGACGACTGAGTAAAAGTGGGGAGAGATGACATTATAAAGTAGGTCTTTTGCTAGCACTCCTGGTGGATGAGAATGATTAAATATTCAGCTTTATCGGCTGCTACATTTAGTCCAGCCGACGTGTAACAGATCCCATAAGAGAGCGCGCGCATACGATGCCAAGTGGAGTTGGTAGGGGCTTGACTAATGGCGTCCGAAGACCTTAATGCGCCACACAGCGGTGTGGAGGCAGAAGAAACGCGAATTAATTGCGGAATGCCCGCATACTCGACTTATGGCAAAAAGTGCAAACATCTAAGTCAATAAAGTGCAGGCTGAGCTCCAAAAAATATGGACAAAAGCCGTTAGCTAAATCCAATTACTGTAGCAATAGAAACGTCAAAAGGCGGTGCTATCGAGGTTATTGCGTCCTAAAGATTAGTTAGAAATGGAAGTGGTGGCTGAGCGGGCTGGCATGGATGAGTCAGTAAAGAAAGATGATTCAACTGCTGCTAGGCGCATGGGAGAGACACTCACTTTGAACCGGACATTGGGAACAGCGTCGGTACTGAGTTGGGTGATGGTAGGCAAGAGGCTCTTTGGCAACATCTCCTGATGGCAAATTTCCGCCTCTCCTAGTTCACGCAGCGCCGCCAGACAGATCATCCGATGCAGGTAGTTCGGGTCGTTCGCCAACTGGATCAACTGCAAGGGAAAGCAAAACAGTGTAGTAATCAGCGCTTACGGTATGGTTTTTTAACTAAAGATTTTGGCGAGAAAAAAGTATGTTCTTTGCTAATTTACAGGGAAAAAACCTACGCCACCTTCTTGGTGAAGTTGCATGGCTGGCTGTTTCCTAACCACTGATTTAAAGAGATGTCTCAATGCATACAGTAGATTTCGTAGAATGCCTCTAGCTTCCTTCCTTGAAGCTATACCCTGACGACCGTTTCCGAGGTCCATTTTTGAGGCAAAGACTATTTATGAGTTTTGACGAGGCAGTGTGTTTAGACACTTTCAAAAGGCAAATCATGTTTTACAGATTGACTGTAGATTAAATAAGGCAGAAATAGATGACTGGATGGATCAAATAATTGAAAGATGAATTTATAAATACGTGTTGAAGGATGGATAAGGAGGCTGTTGGATAAATGAAAAACGCACGGGTGGATGGACTGATGGGAGAACTCGAACCGAACGAATGGATCCAAAATAAACGATTTCGAAATAAGTAAAAAAGCAATCCAACATTTAATGGCATCTCAATGGAAACACCAGGAGGGCCTCCTATCAACAGTGTCTACAGAAAGGAAATCCCACTCCCCGCTTCAAATACCAGCAGAGACAGGGGAAGGAATTAGACTGTGAAATCGTAAGCGCTACCTTCGGAAGGCAAGCTGAGACCATGAATGCCGGAGCCTAACGGAAGAATGCCTGAAAGAGAGCGAAAAATCAAAACAAATGAAAGATGGAGGTCATACCTTCGGAACGACCTGTGAATTGGCCCACTCAATACCAAATTTGTTCATGAGGCTACGTAGATTAGAAACAGCAGCCTCGCGCACCGCGTAGACATGGTCGACAAGCCAGTTGAGGGAGAGATTGGTGAGTTGTTCGTTGAAGCACTGGATGCCCAGCTGGCTAGCGAGCAAGGGCATGTACTCGATGATGGCAAGACGTACGCGCCACTTGGAATCCTCCGCCAACTCCACAATGGCGGGCAGCAGGGATTGGCTCAATTGGGTGATACCCATCACCTGGTTCACGCACTCCAAGTTTGAGATTATGTTCAGACGCACCTAAAACAACGCCCACAACAACAGGTTGGCATCAGCTAGCTGCATGGAACAGTTGTCAACACCAGCTCTAGGAAAAAATTATTTTAATAAGTTGCAACAAGAGCGGAATGGCTCTCAAATTTGCATTAAATTTCGTAGTCAAACCAGGTACGCCTAAAACACATCACTGGTCGACGAGAGATAAGTAGATGCACTGAAAAAGGCGGTGCAAACACAGACTTTAAACTCTTAGAAGCCACTTGGCATTGCACACCAGACTGGACTAGAACACACCCAGAGCACCTTAACCCATTTTCGACACCAGGCAACCGCAAAACCCGGTTCCAGAAAGCACGTCACCTTGTCAGGCAACAAAGAAAGCAAAATTGCTGTCACATTCTCATCAAGTTATGGAAAGTGCATATTAAGGATTACATTCAGGCATAAATTTAAATCAGTGAGCGGTAAAGAAAGGCGAGGATGGTAGCTACCAGGACTTTGAATAAGAACTGGGAAACACCTCCCCCAATGCCCACACAAAGGAAATCAGTGTGCAATCAACAAATAGTCAAAGATGGCACTCAATTCACGAATCTATATTTAATAGCTCCTCTTGAGACAGTGAAAGCCGCGTTTAGAGGCCATAACGATGATAGTGACACTGACATGATCCATCAGTCAAAACCTTTTCGTTACCTTGTGAGTTAAAACATGATCACCACATTGACCTCCCATAAAGAATGGATTGCAGGATCCCATTCACAGATCCGATTAATTATTAAAATTTCCTAAAACAGACGTCAAATAAACGAAAAGGAACCTCCCCATACATCCAAAAATAAGATATCAACATTTAAAAATAGGCGAAATTCCATTTAGCCAAGAAATTTCAAGACGACCTTTATGAAGAGAATGAAGCTGAGTTGTAAACAAAGGCATCTAGAGAAAATTTCACAACCTCTCCCAATGAAGTGCAGATTCTCGACATGATTAGCAGAGATGACAGCAATGATTACCAAAGGTGATATAAAACTACCAGCCTGAAATTAATGACCATCAGATTCAGCTGCATTTCCTTTGAATATGTAAATAATTATTTTTCACCTTTTTTGACATTAAAATATATCAAAGGTTGCTGGTCCAGGAACACAATGGAAGAACTCAGTTTGGTGGGAATGACACGACGAATTCGCTACATTTTAATGATTAAAAGTTAAATGTAAGCGTCGATGCCAAACCAGCGCCAATTACTGTTACGAAAAATTCCACCTCTAATAGCAATGCCGCCATTCAGGTCCAAACCCTCAAGGCTAGCGAAAGCAAAACACAGGAAGTGTTTATACCGCGTGGACTAGGCAATTTTCAAACTGTCTGACAACTCTGAAAAGTATCAAGTCATCCCCGATATGTGTGCAATACTATCTGATGCAACAATATGACGAGTCTACAGTAGAAAGACCTACTTGGTAGGCATTTCGTGCTCCGCTTAACGATTACTTACCCCGCACTAGAGGAAGTTCCCCACTTCATCCCACTTCTTAAAATTCCGCTCATTACTCTTCTCACTAAAATCAGCTGTAGAACGATTACGCGTCGAAGAGGTATTTTTTAAATCCCTTACGCTGGAAAAAATAACGTCTTTCCGTATGTTTACTGCTTGTGTTCACGGGCAAATGGTAGTTACACAAATAGGGATATTGAAAGTGCATACCGGGGATGAGTTACAATGAAGTCTCTCTATTTGACCTAATTAATCCGTTTAAAATCCCATCACTTCCATTTTTCTATTCGCCTGCCCTTCACAAATTTGTACTAGAGTACCAATCGACCCACCGTTAAGGCCTTGTACCCTTCTCCTTTCACAGGAACAGATCAAAACATTGAACAATTCCCTAGACTTGCTTAAAAAGACTACAACCTCAATGCATTCTTTTCAGCTTACATTCCTATGGGAAATTATTGCCAATCATTTTTAAAATCTGTTTGCTGGTAGTGCACCTCGTCACTCATATTACACTTTTAGAAATTATGTTAGTCAATGAAGGTTAGACTAAGGCAAAGCTTGAAACTCGCATTGGAATTAGCTGAGTGTTTAAAGTGAACATATTCCTTTCAACCTCAGTAACCGACATCACCCAAGGGAGAATTGTAACTATCGCCGAGGGTCAGCTTAAGTCTGTCTCGCTAGCTCTTTGAGGGGAAAACTTTTAAAAGCCTTGCTGGACGAAGTAAGACTGAAACTTGTAGCGAAGTTCTCCACTAGATTGGCTCAACCAGATTACCTATTCAAGCCATGGGATTAATAAAAACCAAGATAAGGTGCATGGATTAAAAATAATCCTAGCATGTACGAATCAAAAAGTCATTTCAAAACTCACATCCGGGTTTTCATCCTTGAGCTGGACTAAGAACATAGGCAGGAGATGTTCAATTGTGTTTTCCTTGCCAAGGAGAGGCGCCAGTGCCATGATTACACCGGCCAGAGCCGTCTTCACCTGCATGTTCGTCTCGCTCACCATCTCTCGCACTATGGGCAGGAGGGTTTTCATGATGATTGACTCGCGTGCTTCCGCTGGCGCCAGCGCTGTCGCAAAGACCTTCAACTTACTCGCCGCTGCTGCACGCACTTCGCCTTCGGCGTCCTTGAGGAGGATCTAGCAGTGAAAGAAAAAGGCGGTAAGTGAGGTGATTGCTTACGCTCGTGCACGAAATCACGTGAGCACGCAGGTGCACGTCACATACTGCAATAAAGCCCGTTTCGGTTTAGCTTGAGCGAAGAAGGGACTGCACTGATTCACTCAATTCAGGTCATAGGTAAATAAACCGAGCTACTGCGAGGTTTTTTTGGACCATTCTAATTCCGCTAAGGTGAATATGAAAAACTGCAACAAGAGGAGTCACAGAATGAAATAAAAATGGAAGATTTGTGAGAGGAACTCAACCTATTATGTTCTGAGAGGACAGCGATTTAATTATTTACTAAGTTGAAATACAATAGAATTCAGAATGAAATGCATACAACCATATGCGTTCATGACGTTGAATTTTCCCATTTATTTTGGGGTTAGAGATGTATGAATAGTTAAAATACGATCGTAGGTGCACGAAAGGAGGAACTGACAGTAAGCCTAGTTTATTGGAATGAAATGTGAATGGCCCTCCCACATAAACTGGGATAAAAATTGAAGATGCGTAGGATTTACCCCAAAATAGAAAGTTTCTAAAGTACAGAGCGATTCAAATATGGTAGCTATGGTAAAGATCCGAATCAAGCACATGCAGCTAGATTCACACAAATGGAAACAAATGAAAGGCTTAGGGAAAACACCTAACGTTTTCGAATTCTTTACTTGGTTTGATATTGGAAAAAAGCAGCAAACGTAATTGTAAAGGTGATCGTAAGTGCGCGAACAGGGCTGTTGACGGGTAAATTTGAATAGACGGGAACATATTCCATACAAAATTGGAGGTTACAGACTCTATGAAGAAAATAGAACCCGTGCAGTCTACGCCGGACAGGAAGTCACCCAACTCCACAAGTGCACATTTATCGGGATGTTAAAGAAAGGCTTTAGAGTGGATTCTAAGTAAATGTGGTCGCACGTAAGCATATACCTATTTGTGCCAATGGACGAAAGGGCTTAAGGAGCACGCTGCGCTACTAGATAACCTTATTCCAGCGTTGCATAGCTAAAAAGCCCAGGTCATGGATATGCAGAAAGCTGAACTAAGATAAGGTTGGATATAAAGTGATTCAACAAAGTCCTACACTTGAAAAGGCAAACTGAGGGAGGAAGGTAGTAGTAGTACAGCAGATAACTGGTCTAAATCCACAATGTAAATTTGCGATTGATCTGCTCCTCAATAAGAAAGTCGGCTGAAAAAGGCGGAACAACGAAACTCGAGAAGAGCAGAACCACGGCCATGTAGTGACGGCAAAGTTTTGTACCACTGAGATTGCGGTCACCCACGTGTGGTGCGTGTATGTAAGCAGCTGATACGATAGCCGAGTGTTGCTGCAGCACCCCTGCTATCTTGAATATAGACGACCGTTTTTGCTTCCTACTAACTCGCAGTTTTTGCAAAGTAAACAAGAAACGTTAGCCGCCGGATCAAAAAAACCAATCCTTTCACATTCACCCACTGTTCCTACTCCCAGTGCCATGTGTGTGTGACGTGAGCACAAGTTTGCAAGCTCTGACTATTCAATCGACAAGGAAGCACTCGTCGAGCAAGAAAGCGGACATTTCGCTTAATCTCTCCAGCTCAAAAACGATGCAATACGAAGAGGGGAAAAGAATAAGTAAAAAAGCTAATCATAATCTGCACTCAACTGCACTCGAAACGACAAAAGGGAGCAGAGGTAATGCATCTTATTAAGATACAAAAGTAGAACCGAAGTCGACAATTGGACTAATTCACTAGGGAGAAATCGAAACAAAAACACCGAAACACCTGACAAGGAATTAATTAAAGAGCTAGCAATCGCAGCCAGAACCTACTATGGTTAAGCAGGAAAGCATTCGATTTACGAACAAACAAGAGATGAGGCTCGTAAAATCTTGACATTGCCAATTTCACGGTTATAACAACCCTAGTTTGCGCGAAATGCTGCGGAACAAACGTCACGAAAGAGAATTTCCAATCAGATAAGGCTTGGAGGGAATGTTTGAAAGGTACGCACCTGATAAACATCCACAAGGAATTCATTAGTGACGGTGGGACCAACAGCAGCTTGAAGATCAGTGAGACGATCGGCAAGTTGATAGCGAACACGCCAGGACTTATCCTGTGCCGCATCGCGCACTAAAGGCATCAGTGACTTCTGCGCGTCTTCCGTGGGCAACGCCTCGGCAAAGGCTACACATGCATTGATTGCCAGTAGACGCACCGAATCCTGTTCGTCTTTCTGCATAAAAATAAACAAACGAGTAGTCATCTACCGGAACAATCGGAAACCGGCCGAATGGATGAGACATGCCTGAATAATGTTGGCCAGGACGGGGAGGAACTCGGAGCGGAGGGTGTCCAAACCCAGACAGGCGGCCATTTCGCCAAGGTTGATGGCGGCGGAGCGACGTACCATGGGCGTGTCGTCGCTGCAGAGTTGACGGAATTGGCTCCGCAACTCCGCCGCGATTTGGGACGAGACACGTTTGTAGACGGCTGAGTATAGACCGCAGGCGGAAATGCGACTGGTGAACCACTCGGCAGTCGCCAGGCGCTCAATCATCGGGATAAAATGAGTCTCCAAAGCCTATAAAAGGCATGAAAAATTTGCTTTCATAAACTGTGCATACTTCAACCTACACTTGCACAATCAAGTAGTATATTAGGTCCAGGGACTCATGACAAAGCTGATATGAAATGATTGAGCATGGAGCGATTGTCCTTAGCAGAAGCCACGCCCGAATGTATGAAGTAATAGAGACAGTCAAGCGCCTCGATGAAAACACCAAACATAAGAGTAGAAAACACAGAAAGTCGATAATGAATGGCCTAGTGTATATATGGAGTGAAAAGGCAGTGCTTTTGAAAGCTCATTAAGAAAAACTTCACGAACCTATTTGTTGAGAAGCCTAGGCAACAGATGAAAGGATGGTGCCATGATCTATGATACGGCTCTGACCTATTCGACCAAATTCTAGATTAAGGTCGACATCGAAAGTTTAACTGCTCGATACATGAAAAAAGGCTACAGCCTTAGTAACCACAACCGGTAGAAGTAGTACAGATAACCTAAATAGAAGCCATGCCTAAATGCTCGTCAGAAATCTTTGGAGTAACGCTAAATGTTCAGACACACATGATTCGAGGATGGAAGGTTAACTACCAAAAAAATAGTAATAAAAAACATCATGTATACATGGAACGGACATCGGCACCTATGCTAATAAAACACTTTTCATAAGGCAAATTCTCTCAAATCATGAATTAAAACATTTGACATTCATTTCACATGAGGGAAGTTGGGATTGTGAGTTTAAAAATAACAAGTTGGTAATTAAATCAACAACGAGGGTCAGGGTCATTTTGCGTGATACACCACTTAAACACTGAGTAGTATGAAAGAGACGCGAGTACCTGTGCTGAGAAGCTTCCAGCAAGGCTACGAAGGGTGTCCACAGCTTTTTGCCTGACAACTGTCTCCTCCGTTGAGGCTAGCCCCTCAAGCGGAGGCAAAAGGCAGGAAACATACTCAGGTCCACCCACCAGAGGAACAAATTTGCCTAACTGATCTGCAAGTTCACAGAGGATTTCATCCTCATCATAAATGGACTCCGTTAGGAAAGGAATGAATTCATTGCGAGTGCGCTCCGGCTCCAAAGCCAGGGCGATGGTTGAGAGCTTCTTAAAACTGGCCAGACGGGTAGACACATCCTCGTTTTTCAGCTCGTCAATAAGGATTGCAATAGGAAAGAGGTTCTCCTCTTCCTGCTGCTGCTCAGCCATTTCTTGATCTAGTACAAGAAAAAACACAGGACATATTGCCGACGGGAATGAAAAAGTAGATTTCAGAACAATCGCAACGTACTCAGCAACACCATTAGAAACAACTGCAAAAACAAAAGAGGTAAATGAAAAAATGGAAAAATTCTAAAGCAAGGTAGTAAAAGAAGACACTGCGGGGCGAAAGTCGTACATTAAAAATCTATCAGGTTTTAGCGTGCTTCAGGAAAAAATGTAGGTCTGCAAAAAATCTAGACGAGAAGTCAGTAAAACAGCGAAGGACGGCTCATTAAATGCCGTATGCTAGCATTCACCTTCAATACTCAGACCGATAATTTTCAGAGAATCCGCGACTAAGTGCTTTTAAATAAACGTGCCTCAATTAAAACGGCTTATATAAACAAAAAAACCAAACGAAAAAAACGTTTTAGGCGCAGACAGTGTATTGAAACAAAAAAGGGTTGGGTAACGAAACAAATTTACCTGCTAATACTGCTTCGTTAGTTTGCACTTTTGATGTGGCAATAGCTGATCTAAACTGAAAGCGAAAACTTATTGCAAATCGATGATAAAAAACCTCGTATGCCTTTGTTCTTTTTCACTTGCATTGGTAATTTAGTCAGCCAAACCAAAATGTTACCATTTTTGAAATGATTTTGTTAGTATGCTGCATCCTCTCCGGACTTCCCTGAGGACGAAGGAAGACAATATTTGAGCAGAATATGTACCGAGCACAGTGGTGTTTAAGCTACTGGCATAGCCCGAAGGCCGGCCAGCATAGCGAGGTACAGGGAGGCAAATTCAAAAGTTCAAAAGTCGCTTCCCATTAATACCAAGGGATAAACCACCATCGTGTTAAAATACACCCCGCCAGTCAAATAATTAGCCACTTGTTATTTATCCAATGTCTGCTACCCTAGGGTCCTTGGGTTCCGAGGCATGTAGTCGCATTGTCTATCAAGCCCTTCTGTTCACGCTTATTTGCCTTTTAAAACAATTTGTTTTTATAATAAAAAATTTTACTTATGAACAAAAAGACTAATTACATTTGTAGTTTAAGCAAAAAAATTAATAGTTTTGCCTAGTGCCAATGCAGCAAATTTTTGACGCAGCAGTAATTGTACACTATTTAGGGGTCCCTTATTCTAGCCTTTTATTTTTCTTGTTTTCCCGAGTTATATATTGTTTAAAAGGTTGACAGCGGTGAATTTGCGTCCTGCCGCAATCGCCAGGCTTATTGGTTGAGTGCGTTTTCGGCTAAGTTCTAGCCACTTATGAAGATTCATGGGCAATCGCTCGAGCATTAAGTCTAGCACTGATATGATAGTTCCTCGTTCATTCGCTCTACCTAGACGTCCAAAAATGGGAAGTGGCATTCCTCAACTCCCTAATTCCCGCTGGAAACCTTCTAGGAGTGTAAGATTCTGTTTCTTTTTGTCCACACTTTGACATATTTTGTACCACTTTTTTGTTGCTAAACCCTTGTGTTTTGTAATACGCATTCCGCTCTGTTTACCATATCCATGCAGTTAAGGTGCTTAAGTCTCGAGCTGTCCAAAGATTAATGTTCTTTTTTAATGCGCATGGTGTTTTGTATTCAAGGCAAAAAACGAATTAATTTTTTGCGATATAATATTTTTCAATCGCCTTAAAATTGGTTGTTTCTGGAATTTGATGCTAAAGTGTTGTCTTTACTGAATTTGTGGGGGTTGTTGCCATGTTTTGCATATGTACCTTCTCTTTTAGTTTTCAAACCTATGTTTTTGTGCACTTTAAGGCTTTCGAATGGAATGCGTTTTCATATCGTTATACACTTTGTGCCGAAAAGTCCACAGACATGTGTAGCAATCATGAGTTTAAATTCTTTGCATATTTTAACTCGGTTGACGATAGAAATCCGTTACTCTAACGTTATATACTGATGTATTTGCAGCCCCCTCTTTTTTGGTAATTTTAATTCCTAGAAGCAGAAGGATTGCGTCCCATATGGGAGTAAGCCCGAGATCTCGCCCCACAAAGTGGCCTACGGGAGCTCCACCTACATGGCACGGCAAAATCGAATGCACACCGTTCCTTACACTGCTGATCCCCTTTCTCATCCGGCCAATACAACGGCTCCAACTGTCACACAGACGACGATGGCGATGGCGGCTGTGGGAGGGTGTCAGACCACGCCTGCCAGTCGCCCCATTTCCCTTCCTCGACCCCCTGATGCCTCGTCGGTGGGGGCGGTGGCGGCAGCTCCTCCTGTCGCCTCCCGACACTCCACCGGCGACACCTACCGTCGATGGAGCCAGAAGTACGTGGCCCTTCACGACTACACGGCGCGGGTGGAAGATGACCTCTCGATTTTGAAGGGTCAGCACTTCTACGTCATAGACCGGTCGCAAGGCTATTGGTGGTATGCTAAATGCGCCGCCACTGGAAAAATGGGCTACGTGCCTTTCAATTACCTCGCTCCCATCACCAGTCTCGAGTCAAATGAGTATGTTTCTCCCTCTCTTCTCCTCCTAGGCTGTTGTAGCTGTAGGTCTCTTTGGTGAGACTGCTTTTTGCATTTATGTGTATTCGCTTTTCTCTCCTCATTTGAATACATGATTGAAATGAATGACTGTAAGACATCAGAGGGACCTAATTGGTTCTTTCCTATAACCTTGAGTTATCTATGAATGGTTTAAGGATGCTTCTACCATTTCCGACGGCATGTAGATTGCGTCCGCACCATTATTGTTGTCGTCAGTAGGACAGAAATGTATGATGTAAAGAAGGCTCAGAGATGACGTCCTTAAATCTACTAATACAGCATGCTAAAAGCGGTTTTTTGGTAACTTTCTGCAGGTGGCACTTTGGCGATATGCGGCGATTAGAAGCAGAGAATTGTTTGATGATGCCAGGAAATGACCACGGCTCCTTTCTTGTTCGGATTAGCGAATCCAGAAGCGGGGAATATTCGCTCTCAGGTAGGGCAACTGTCGAGCAAATTCTTTGTAACGGCTCAACCTTTATTGTAATCATCGATTTATTTGTCTAAATCTGTCGAAGTAGACCCTTTTTGACGCTAAATAATTGCCATGTTTTGCTATTTCTGTGCATCGACACTTAAACCTTCCATATCTATTTTCTCCACTTTTGATGTTCTCAATGATGAATCGGGATTTCATCTCTGATCGGTTGCTTGGATTCCTTGATTCTCATTTTATTTTCTCAACTGTTTCATAATCAATCTTATGGTGATAAAACAACTAGATTAATTGACTTGATTTCATAAGATGGAACCATATTTTACCTAAATAATAGAACAAGTTGGATTCTTTGTGGTTTTTTGACGAACTTTCTCAGGACTCTCTTTTAAATAGCTAGTAAGTGGGTGATCCTTTGGGTTTCCTTTTGTAATTGTTACTATTCTTCTTGATGGATAACTTCGCATATTTTGAAACTTTGCTATGAACATCCTATTTTTTGTTCAGTTTTAACGTTCTTTTTTAACCTGGTTCATGCAACTATTTGCCAAGTAATAAGATCACAATGTTCCGATGATTAAAGTAGTACCTCAATGTGTGCGCACGCCTCGGCGCAAAACACCGGCATTAAGCCCGCATTATGGACGTATTAATACGTTTCATGTACTTTTCCTCTTCTACCATCACTTCTTCCCTCAAGCACACCCGAAGGTCATCTTCACTCCGCCTCGACCAATAATCGCCTCCCTCTAGGTTAACCACCAACCAGCCAATGGGCAACCTGAACGATGAGCTGCTTCTATCCACCAGCTGATCTTTCCCTTCCGTGGTCAAGGTTTGCATGTCTAAGATCACGAACCCCTTTTGAAAGGCCATAAATCCACCTAAATTGTTGGGGAAACGCCTTTGCGTGATTGAACACCTGCGTGTTCAGGAAATTCAAGACAAATAGGTCAAAAAATTCATGCTCTCCGACTCTTTGTGGCAGAGTTCCTCCGATTGATAAGGGTGGTTACCAAGATGATAGTACAATTCAAATTTAATCAAAACTTAGCTGGCGATGCAAATAGCCCGGTGCTTCGGTAAAATAGGCGTCGAAGATTTCAGATGTACCTCCAATGTCTTTAAATGCGTTTGTGCCATTGTTTGATGAGATTTTCCCGAGATTGCGAAGCATTCCTACATTTAAATTGGGGTGTCAATTCTAAGAGAATTTGAGTGTTTAAAACGATCTGTGCACAAAAATAACTCTCCATTCGAATGATTATTTTCGTAGATTTTCTTTCCAGTTGGTTGCTCACTGTTGCAATCATTGGTATCCAAACCCTGGTCACATCTTTTTCGTCCACACGTAAAACGTGTGCGTATGCCTTTTCTCCATCTCTCCGAGCCGTTTGACAGTAAAAATCGTCTCTAATGTGTGCGCTTTCTTCCTCTTGGCAAACGGAGTTACGAGTATGGAAATGCTGGCAAAAACTAATTTTTACATGGTATCTGAAGCACTGCGGCACCCAAAGACGTTTTTAAGCATGAGCTTGGAGGCAATTTTTCTAATAGGATCTGTGATTTCGGTAGCAGAGATGATAAGAGAAGAGTCGAGTCGCGAGGGACTGAAATGACTGCTGTAGTAAAATACAATTAGAATAATTATCCCTTTGCCACAGTACCGCAACCCGTGCATGCATTCCTAATCATTTTTAGGTTATTTCAGAGTGAAAATTTGCCTCTTATCAGCATCTTCACTGCCATTTTACATTCGGGGCGGCGTTTCCTGGTGCTCCATTGCATTGCTTTAGGCACGTAAACACTGCTCCCTGCAAATTTCCGTGATTGCGATCTGTCCCAGTTTGGTCCTTCACAGT
The DNA here is from genome assembly GCF_000524195.1 of Echinococcus granulosus. Lineage (NCBI taxonomy): Eukaryota > Metazoa > Platyhelminthes > Cestoda > Cyclophyllidea > Taeniidae > Echinococcus > Echinococcus granulosus. Next base: position 424,305 of record NW_020170433.1, read on the forward strand.
ACTGTAGTCTTCTGCTAGCTACTAGAAATTATCCCAGGTCTCCGCAAAGGTCACAGTTTTCTCGTGGCAATTGCAAAACCTATTGTTTTTTTTTCATTTGTTTAATGAAAAATCCGTTTTTATTGTAGTATTGCAGTATCTAGTCCCCTTACGTTCACGCTAATCTGGTCTAGCCCCAATGTGCTTTCAATTTTTTTGTATAGAACTCAGTTTTGGCTTGCTTTGTATTTGTCACGTTCGTGTTTGGTTACCATGACATCTTTTTTTTAAGTAAAGCTCGACGACTTACATCAACTGAACAGCATTTAAATAAGCCTCGATCCAAATCCCTAACTTGTTTCTAACTGGGGAAATGCCAAATAGTTTGCTCGTAATCTGTGAGTCTCTTCATTCCCTTACCTTGCAGCCAGGCCTTAGTGTTACAATTTTTTTACTGAAACCTACTCTTAATTTTTCTAATTCTACCACCCATTTGAATGGTTTTGATTGGTCTCCATTTTAGACGAGAATAAAACTTTAGTTCCGAAAACAGTGCGGTGCACTACAGAATTTTAGCGCCTGAGGTCTTCCTAAAGAAACCACGAGCCATACGAGTCCAGAATAGATTTAGTGATATCTTTGGGAAGGGCCTAGAACCCCTAGTAGGCCCTAGTAGCACCAATATGGAGGCTGAATCGGAACAGATTGGCAAGGCCCATGTAATCACATATCTAACTAAAATCAACATTTTGCATTGCCTTCCTTTGAAGTACGAGACGGTGATGTGGTCAAGCACTATCGAATTCGATCACGACCCTCCAGAACAAATCCCGAGGTGCGACGCTACTTCATCTCACGCCAACTTCCCTTCTCCAGCATTCAACAGCTTGTGGAACACTACATGAAAAATCAATCCGGCCTCTGTTGCGAACTTATTGCCCCCTGCATCAAGGTATGATCTTCTGTGTGTCTCCTCTGATCAAAGTGGATATGGTGTAATTAAGATTAGGGGAAGAATTTTTTGTCTCATTTTTTCCATGAAAAAGAGCAGGAGAGTTTGATAGCCCTAAGTTCAATCTCATCCTTCGGGCAAATCTTGGCAGACGCCTCTCTTTTGGTTAATTGGCTGTCTGTGGCTCTTCTCACATGGTCCAATGACCCGTCGGTGGGGGTTGGCTGCGCGAACAATTTGTTACATCTGTCATTAAAGTAGAAGCTACGGCTGCGTGGGTCCCCCTCCCTCCCCCCTCACCCCTCTACATAGGGGCGCAAAAGGGGGCCTGTCCCCCTGAAGCATGCGATTATATTGTAGATGGCGCGATAAAAAGAACGTTACTCACCTTCATGACGTTGCCCAAGTGACTCAGGTGGATTCCCTGACTTCTTTCGTCACTTGAAAGATTATTACGTACCGTCCTTTCCCTTATGGGGTGCGACTTAACGAAAGTTTTCATGCAAAATCCGGAATAGCTTTGATGAATCCTGTGTGAAATTTTAAGAGGAATCTTTTCAGTTCCACAGAAACGAAAATGGTATGGTTTAGAAGTCTTTGGCGATGTTAGCATCTTCCATATCCCTTCTATTCAGCAGTATTTGGTGTTTGCTTCCCAAAATATTTTGTGTTAGATACCACATCGCACTGATACTTATATTGCTGATTAAAAAAATTTCCCCATATTTAAAACCAGAGCAGTCCCTTTTTATACTTTTTGATTAGAGCAGCTTTTCTAACAGAAGTTGAGGGGACGAAACTAGCTCAAACAGGGAAACGAAGCAATGGGACGCTGAAAGGCGATTTTAGTCAAGATATGAGAGATAGCAAAAGCGCCTTCGGAAAGAATTTCACCGAAGTGGCCACCAATCAGTCAATTTCAGCATCTCTTGACGGTTGGGCATTAGATCAAGGGAGAACGGCTTTTTTTTCGGAAATAGCGCGAGAAAATTTTGCAAGACCACCGAAGACTGCACAAGAAATTTTATAACCGTCGACGAAGAAGTCATAATATAAGAAGTTATTGAAGAAGCAATTTTCTAACGGCGCGCTTGTAAATCATAACATGATTTAGATTTAACTTTGTGGCAAGTCCTCATTTAATTTAAAATCACGATCAGAGAATCAGGTTATTTTCAAGTACTACACTTGCTTTGTCACGTGTCCTGCGTAATTTGCATCATGAACGGTATTTTTGAAAGGCATTTTGAGCTTTTTGCAGCTGCCACTGTTGATGCTGTCATCCTAAAACTGTCAAATTGCTTCCCCAGTCGTTTGACATCGTCGTTGCGTTCACGGCTATGCATGCCTTTTATTTTCCCATTTGGTCAAGTAGTTCTAAAGCAACAAGTTTTTTATTTTCATTGAAGAAAAGAGTTATATATCCGCTTCCTCTTCCTTAAGATCGATCAAGAAATACTCATTCCCTACCATATGTTGTGCAATAAACAGTCTGCCATATTTACAAATCCTTGTGAAAACTTCTCACAGCGTCTTTGATATTTCATCCGCTGACCGTGTGGGCTCATTAACATCCAACTGCGTAATAAAGAGATTTGGTCGGAAGATGCGAATCCCTAACCAGCTGGATTTTATGTTGTAAAAAGAACCGATTCCTTTCTATTGTCAAGCTCTTATCTATTAGCATGACCTCGGAGAAAAAATTAATTCACTTGTTTCGTTTACATGCCGCTCACAAGGTAGACTGGCACAGATGTGTTTTTTAGGGAGTGAGGTTAGTTATGTCTATTTGCTGAACACCATCCCAATGTTCTAGATCGCTTTCGAGACTGTCATATCCTCTGTTCGGACACATCGAAAGATTAAGAACGCTGTCATGTCACCGTCATTTGATGCTCTCCCTATCTGATATCGATGCGGCAGATAGTGCTTCTCTGTGTGGACTTTCCATGGGAAGGTGTGTAGCTCTCCAGTCGCCCATGCTGCTGCGGCAGCCGCTGTCAATGCCGTATTTGCATAGTATTTGCATTCGCTGCGCAGTAGGCAAGGAAATGCATCCACATGCACACACACCCTCTCATGATTACTTTAGTACCTGAAATAATATCATGACATTTGTGTGCCCTGTCAGATGTCCGATTAATTCACCGCAGTTTTAGACCTATAGGGTGTGTTAAATTTGCGTGCCGCTGGTTTGATGTAGCCGGTGCTTTTCTTAATGCTTCGTATTGGCGCTCTTTGTTAGGAGTTTCTTAGCTTCGCCAAGTCTTGAGCGTTCATTCCATTTTGTTGAATTTTCCTTGTTGAGTTAAGGTTGAGATTACCATTATAATTGTGTGAGGACGAAAGTAGACATCATGCTAGCAGAGAATATGGATTGCCGACTCATAGAAGAGCTGAGGGGTTGCTGCCATGCCCAGGAGGCCATGCCGCCCAGCGGAAGTACAAAGGCGGATACTTAAGTGACCACGAAATCAAAGAGTTGAACAAAAAATTAAGGCATTGTATTAATCCCTTAACTATAAAAAGGATATCTTGAAAACTTGAATTTTGGTTAATTGTTTGGGCTTACAGCTTTCGTGGATTTTTTGTTAAAATGCTTTTTATTCGCGGTGATTCGGTGTCTTTGCTTGGGACCTTAAGGTGATATTTCGGTTTACTTGTGTGTTGGAATTTTTGCCGCGAAACGCAAGAATTTTGTGTTCTGCACGAAGTTTTTTCAATCAGGCTTTTGCATGATATTTTACTTGAGGTGTAATTTGATTTCACTTAACATTACCTTTAAGCTAATACATTCTAAATCATGCCCTTGTTTCCCCTTTGCTGTTTTTTCGGGCTAACATCATGGCATTAAGAATAAATAACGGGCCGAATATCGTTTCTACTAAATAAACCACGAAACTTTATTGAATTTAAGTAGATTTTACAAACTTTGCAGACGTTTAATGGTTCCCCGACTGCCGCTTTACTTCGGCACATTGGTTGTAAAGGCTCCTACTTGGTGGTTTTCGCGAGGTTTATGGAGGTCCATTAAAATAGAAATCCATATAGCCGGCGTAGATTCCAATCTAGATAGTTGGCATCACTTTAGTGTGGCGTTCCGAGCCTTTTCTGCAAACGAAATATGTCATAATGCTAGGGCCGAAAATATCTTGCTGACGTACAGAAGGGCTGGGGGGCCCTACTGGCATGGTCAAGAGGCCATGCCGCCTAGCGGATGTACAGAAGCGGAGCCTAAAGTGTCTGTAAATTAAAACGAAGAGTTAAACAAACAGCCCATCTCTCCTTTTGATTACCGTTCGCGACGCTTCCCTTGGTCTACTACCCGCGTCAGCCATCACAACGTAGCAGGTGCCGTAAGAGAAACACTCATGACCCAACCGTGTCAGTCATCGAATTTGCATGAAACTGAGAAGACTGCCACGTTACTGTTTCCTCTTGGCAATTCTACTGGATCTAATGTTTTGCCTTGTTTGGGAACTGTATTGGGGAGAGGCGAATGTGTGGGCCAGCTCGGATATCCATTGCTAGTCGTAGGAACACTGGCCTAAGAGCGGAGTCAGATAACAAAGGACGGGATTTGAAATAATTCCATGGGCATAAGGTTTTGCATCAATTCCACCCTGGCGCTTTGTTCTCACTTCAGTGCTCCCTAGTCATATCTATTTGGGCTCAACCCAACCAGAAGAGAGATGGAGGAGTTACTCCGTGTTCACTTCTTTGGCATCTTCGCACAAGTACCGTGGACAGCTCTGCAAATAATCGTTCCGGATGTTTCACGGCCAGTGTTGCTTCAGTTGTTAATAGCATTTCTGCAGATCAGGAGACTGGGGCATTTGAAGAAGGCAGACGTTATTTTCAACCCTTCTGTTAAAGGTTGTCACAGATTCTCCTACCCGAAGGTGTTTGTCCTATAGGATAGCGTTCGGTTTTCTCTAACATCAATGTAGCGTACCAAAACTTCCTGAAGACGAAAGAAGACATGGTACTTGGGCAGAACATTTGTTATCAACGCATTGAGTACCTGACGCTGCTCAGCGGAAGTACAGAAGTAGAGCCTTAAGTGGCCTTTAAGTTGAAATGAAGCTATAAACAAATAGTCAAGGTATTACATGACCCACTTCGCCGGTATGTTTGATAATAGAGAAACACGTTTGCGTTGTCTTAGTTGAGATAGCTGTTGTTATTGAGCAGAACGATTTTAGTCGCGCTTTCCGAAATCTGCTATAGTTTATACACCCTCGACTTATTAATTCTTCAGCAAAGTACAAAAGATGCTGAATATGATTTTCTGTTGCCTAATTATTTCTCCGTTGATTGGGTGGTATTTCGATACAAGTAAGACAAATCTGCAGACATTCACTTGGCGATTTATAAACGCAACTTTGACCTTAATGTTTTCCGACAGTCTGGCGTCAGCAGCTTGTCTTAGATGTGCGGAGGTGACTCCTCCTAGACCAGTGAACCTCATAAAATCGCTTAATCATATGCAATGAATAAATGAATTTAGACCTGGGGCACCTCTTTAAAGAAATATGGTGAAAGGGAATGCGAAGATAGTCGTATAGTTATGCTGCGTTGGTCAAACATCCAATGCACCTTGGTATTTTATGCACAATTTTGTAATCTGGATATCGTGTTTTTTCGAGTGAATGTACTGCTATGAAGTAAAATTACCAAGATCTCCTACTTTTGTAATGTTCTTGAAATCATGATAGTTGGATTCGCTGAATTCGTTTATAAGGGTCCGAATACATTCTTTTACACTCTTCTAATGAAACAGCATTTCAATCACCATATATGAGCTCCGAGATAATCCAATCCCCTGGTTACTTGGAGTACCAATCGCGTTAAAAACTGTGTGCTCATCCTCTCTCATTCACAGATATCGTAAATGGTGACTTAACCAAGCATAGGTTCGTAATCTGATGTCGTCTTTTTGTGTTTGCATTCGCCTTCTTCGGCTGTAGCCCGTTCATCCCGTCCCAGTTGGTCTTTCACACAACACAGTGGACAAGTGGGAGATCCCCAAGTCCTCCGTCGTTCTCAAAGAGCGTATAGGAAAGGGTCAATTCGGTGAGGTCTATAAAGCAGTCTGGAATGGCACCACTCTGGTTGCTGTCAAAACACTTCGTGCAAGTAAGTCGTCAGTCCTTTTCAGTTTCTTTGGTGGTACCAAGGTCATAACAGTCAAAGAAGTCGTTGCCTTGGTCAATATAATGTTTATATTGATAGTAAAGAGGGAATTTTTGGTACCAAAATTTGGAGTCTGGGAATTTTTGCTGCGGCTCCAGCCCGTCTTCAAGGGGTGAGCCATGTCATTTCGCCCACTTGATTGTGGTTGACACCTCGCTTCAATCGTGTGATTAGCCCTTACGAAAACTTCATTAATGCCATTAGCTGGAGCCCGAACTACCAAAAGCCCACTCCTTCAGTTCGCTTTGACGCTTTATCCTTCTGCACCATTTTGGTATTCTCATCACCCGAAGTTTTTTTTACTTGAAAATCCTAAGACGGTGAAACCCGCACAGTCAGTTAACGTTAGGGCTGTGATTAATCAGGACATGGACCGATCCACAGCCTTTACATTCAGGTTCCTTGTAACCTCCTCAAGTGCTGCTCTTCTGTTTTCACGAGTCAATGCTAAGGTTCTTTGTTCTTCATGAATGCAGCTGCAATCGACTCTGCATCTACTGCCTTTGAAGCTATTTACAAATTTTTCTCTATTTATCTGAGTTCAAAGTTGTGTTTTGCAGGTCCACTACCCTCGAATAACTCCGACTCCGTGGTAGCTCTGCGTCTGACAGTCTGTGTAGTTAGATGCTTTGACCTTTGCTCTGTCCAATCTAGCGCATGCATTTTTGTTCGCGATTTCGCCTTCTTGAGGGTGTCTTGATGGCGAAATTCAATCCAACACACGTACCAACGGTGACGGGTGTGTAACGCAGTCCACTTTGGCCCAGTGAGTCACTCGGAGTGTGCGCGCACGAATATTTGCCTACTATTTTTAGTAGGAGGTTGGCTTCTTTTCCGTCCCTCGCTGCCTTTCTACCCATCTAGCATCTAACAACGGTCGCGGTGGTGGTGATGCTGGCAGTAATAAGAGGCAAGAACAGAGCAAGACGGTCAGTTTAAGGCGTAGAACGAAAGTCCCCCCTCTCCCTCATCTACTTTTGGCTGACGCTGAGATGAGGCGGACAAGGTAGTGTGAAGCCACTCCCTAACTTGTTAGGCTACCGTGAAGTCAGTGTATTACGTGGTAGCCAACCTAATGACTAAGCTTTGCAGTGAGGAGCATCTTCTGTTTTGCTTGTTCTTTCTCTACTCTAGTTGTGCTGAAGATGCCTATGCTCATGCGGTCTTCTAACTCAAAATTATTTCGTTTAAGGCTTAAAACTGGCTTACAGGTTGTATCTTCATTCTCCTTTTCCATCATGAAGCCCGAAATTTTCATCATTGGCCTTTTTGCTACCCATTTCTCACTACCATCTTCTAGAATACTATTTTTATCATCGAGGTAACTGATTTATTTTATCTCATCCTAGGGTACTTATCTTAGTGCTCGGAGCCCCTTTCGAACGTCGTGCTAGAGTTAGTGTGAAATTTATAATCTGCCTCGTTTTTAAACGCCTTGAGGTCACCTAAACAATTAAAAAGGATGATAAGAAGCATTTTTTCAGATCGTTAGAGCAATTTTTATCCTTAAAGGTGAAGAGTAAAACATTCATCCTGCTCAACATTAATGTGATAATCATCAATTCAGTTTTTTGTTCTTGCAATCGAAATTTCCTCCTTTTTACAGTTTACAATGCAGTGGAATTCGTTTCATTCCGAAAAATACAACAAATGCCTCTTTGAATTCTGTCTTTTTCGAATTTTTCAGTAATTTATCTTGAAATAGAATACAACCCATTTTAAAACTCATTGAACTGGTGAAGAGCATTTTAAAAACTCAGGCGGCACCAGTACCTATACCGCAGATGCAGTTTAAAAGTAAACAGCAAGCGAGTGTTAGTTCATTTTGCCCAATTATATCTTCTTATAGCTTTTAAATTGGCAATTCATTTTCCTTTTTTGGCAGTGAATCCAGTCCTGAAGTGCATTTGCATGGCCAGGATAATTGGTTCTCCTCATTCCACTTGGATTGCTTCAATTTGCAGAGCAGCTCTGTGGAAGAGCTATTTTGGGGTCAAGCACGCATTTCGTTTTATAATCCTTCAATGTGAACAGATACCAACATTTCTCAGGGGAGAATCGACCGTTGCATTGCCATTACCGCTAATTTTCCGTTTAGAGATTCAACTCACCTCGTATCAAAAATATCACACACCCACTTTGTTTTCCACTCCGTTACTCTTCTTGCGGCACGATTTGGTAAAAACAGTCTCAATAAGCCGATGAAGAGCACACATCACATATTTGTGTCGCTCTGAAATGGTTAGGGGTGACTCAAAATTATATTATAAAATTATATATTATATTATATATTATATGTATATTATATATATTATATATATAATATAATATATTATATATTATATTATAAAAAGGCTAAAAGTGTGCTTTTAAACGGAATACCTGATGAGATTCCACTCCTTCCACCCCGTCAAGCCTTGTTGATGTCGGATCAACTTATTGTTTCTCCTTCCAGAAGGCATCTTGGCGTGAGTCATTCCAAGCATGTTTGGGGACGCTACTCTCCTCATCCCCTTACAAAGTAAACAGAGCACATAGTGGTGGCATAGTGAACAGTCGACTAGGCTGGAGCTTATCATCACCTCTCCGTGCGATGAAACTCACGCACTTTCTGGTAGTGTATGTAGGGCAGCCGGTTGTTTGGACCTCCTACCGTGTGAACGCGAGTCTTTTGTTTAATGTTCGTGCAGTGCAGTGAAGTAAAGTTGTCATGTCAATAATAAATGACATCTACCGGTAATCTCCATTGTGAATACAACGTGAACTTTACATCATTTCGTGCGTTTGGGTATTTACAATAAAAAAAAATGTCTGGTAATTGCTGGATAGTGTAGAATTTGACTGACCTATCCACCGCGAACAAACCGTATTCATAGACAAAATTGATGGAGATGTATCTGGTTTCTCTCTGCTTGGATGTTTTATTTATGAGAAGGGTTAATAACAAACCGTTCGTCATCGTTTACGATGTGCTTTTACATTCAAGAAGGAGAGAATTGTGTTTCTACTACGATAGAAATTTTCTGACTTAGCGTGTGTTTTTAAACAATTTCAGGCTTTTTCAAAATTTCTCAGAAATAGTTTACCAATTCTTGTTGCTACTTACAAATTCTCGTTTCATTTTTCTGCCCCCGGACGTTTTTTATGAAGCCTATAGATGGGAGGCGGTCCCACCTTTATTTTATCCCTCGAAAAGGCATCGGTTTTGTGAGCGATTCCTCTGCGGGATGCACCACAACTTTTAAGCAGTCACGGAAGACGGTTGCGAGGTGTGATTTTGGAAGTTGCCTCATTATGAGCACAGGAAAGGGACGGAAGGCTATTGACAGAGCTGTTGCTGATGTGGGAACTAAATCGCAAGGCTTAGAAGCCTCGCTTACATGTATGTTCCACTACAGTATCCTGACAATACGCAGTTTCCAACATGTTTTATCAATAGGAAAGGGTGCTCCGTAACTTCTTTCTGTGAATAAATGCTAACGATGATTTGACTTTTTCAGGTGAGAAATGATTTTGCACACCTCTAAGGTAAGGAAAAAATACCCATCGCAGAATCATGGGGCATTTTACTTTCGGTAACTTTTTTTACCCTTTTGGCACTTTTTGTCGGAGTTGTTTTTAGGTGGTGTGGCTATCGTCACTAACGCAAGCGAAAGATAAGTAGATTTTGTTTTGTTGTAACCGCACAAGGAAATCGGTTGTTTTACTGCAAAACTTTACCCGTTTTAATTTCCACTCCCGAGTGGTCATTTAAACTCAGGAATTTTTGGGTGCTTTTTCACGTTTGTCCAGCGGTCAGTTTCAATATCGCGCTGTTAAGGAATTGTCTTTCTTGTATTCGATCTGTCCTTATTCTCATTCAAATTTTGTGTGTATCCAAGAATGGGAAAATTGTCAGGTAGTGCTGCTTGCATCCAATTTCATTTCTTAAACACTCCGAGCCGTTTCCTAGTGGGTAATGGGCCGGAAATTGGTTCTCTGCTTCTCCTCTTGATTGGTCACTAAATTTATGCTTTTCTCAAAAGACGGGTGCAAGTGATGCCACCTTGTTCCATTTTTCATCAAAATTCTGGTGTTACTGGCTTACTGCAGGTATGCGGAGGTGCGTGATTATTCTCGACGCCTGGTCGACAAACAGCGGCTATTTTCCTTCTGCAGGTCATTTCGTGACGGTGTAGATGACGCTAAGTTGCAGCAGTTCTCTAACTTCCGGCCAAAATTTTCAGGATTCCTTTTTGCCATGGATTCACATACATCTGATTTGCTTACTTAAACATTTGAATAAAAGCTGCCCACCAGGAAGTATTGAGAGGAAGCAGGTTTTTAGAATCATACTAACCCAGCTACGAACGCGCATATCCTCTTAGCCTCTTAAATCATTTGCTCGTTTTCTTACGTCTCATTTTGCACCTTTCCTTGACGAATAGTGACTCAATATTTTGTCGTAAATGGGTGACTGCAAACATTACCCCCCATAGACGAATTGTCGCCTTTTTCGTAATACGTCTTCGTGTCCATTTCTTTTTTCTCTATTTTTTAATGCCATTTTATGGAGCTTATGGTCTTCAAAGTACAATGTTATGATTGCGAAATTTGCTTTATTTGTTGGCCGGATAGGAGTCGCTTATTTCTACTTTCTCCGACATTATTTTTGTTCACCTTGATAAGGAAAGTGTAGCGGATAAAATCATACAGTACTTCAGCTTTCATTTACGCTGTATTCGCATGGTTTCTAGGTCTTAAAATATATTTGAATTAGACTTGTTAATGTCGATGAGATTTCGTAGCTGATGCTCTTCAAAGAAGGATAGATACTGCTTGTAATTGGTTGACTTGGATACCTGTTAAAATTGCCCAAACAGCAGAGAGCTTCCCGTACCTTCTCATACACTGTCCATCTTCCAGGTTGGGAAAAGGTTAGCACTCACTACACACACATTTACCTCTGTCTGTGTGTGTTGCGTTGATGCTTTAATCATAGACAAGAATGGACTTTGTCCACGCTCTTTGCAAACGCTGAGGCCCGGAGCGGTAATAATGTGCAACTGCGAGGGCAAAGGTTTTCGCCTCTTGACTGTACTACCTTCGCACCAGTGTAGCCACGTCAAGTCGCCCCCGTCATTTGCATTTGGCAAGCAGCACTCTATTTAGTGATTCAAGATCTCAAGGAGGCTTGCTGTATTTGTTTTTCACCTTCTTAAAACTGCATGCATTGATGTGGGATGTAGTGTCTGCCCAGGTTGGGAGTCCATTTGCTGCTTATATTTCAGAATCAAGACGAGTATTTCGTCCTGACCGAGGGTTTATTTGTTTGTTTACATGTGCCGAAAAAGGAGGATTTTTTAAACGAATCTTAGTTGTGTTGAATTCTCTACTTTATCCATTTTCCATTGCGTGCCTTTTGCAACTATCCAAGTATCAAAAGACTGGCTTCTGTTCATAGACTTACTGTTCGGGTTCATTGGCGAATTGGTTGACTATGTCCTTTAGCGTTCTGGTTTATGGTGGTGGCAATTAGATCCGGGACCAAGACAAGCCAAAACAAGATCTTGTTCATTCACGCAACCCTCCCCATGGCAACAGTTGCTTTGGCGTCCATTAATCCACACCCACACCCAACGTGCACACACGGGGCTTGACGATTCTTCGAAGGACTTTTGAAAAAATACCTTCAAACTGGTTCTTGGAAAGGGCCTAGTCCAACAAGGGGCCATTTTTTGTCTGATGAAGCAGTTAAATTTAGCTTTGTGAGGGTGCTTTGTCTTAAGTATTAAAATGCCGCCTGTATCAATGCTACGATTTCGTATTCAAGAATTTCAGTACTTTTTCTTAACTAATTCCCTTTACGAAATGTGATAGCTTCAAACAACATCCATGATAACTTTTTGTATAATCAAAATAGTTTTTGACGTCCCTCCGGCTTGATTTGTGAGAATAATTAGTGTTTGCTAAGCTTTGTCATGGTCTGAGAAGTGTAAACTCGAAAACTATATGGCCTTAAAAGATGCCATAGTTCGAATGATCTCATGTCGTCTTGTTTAACCGCTTTTTACATCTTACGCTTCTGTTTGCCAAACATTTGTGCGAACTTTTGTGTTTTGTTGTGCTTTTCGCACCACCGAACGATTTTCAGATACTCTGGGAAACATCGCTTTAATTCAACTTGATAGGCGTTGTTTTTTCTTGACCTTGAGAAGTATCTGTTGACGATGTGACCGTTAGATCCAGAACTCCATTTTTGATAGGTTGATCTGATTTTCGCACGATACTTACGCCAGTTTCCAACCTTTAGGGAGGCGCACCCGCCAATAGTATGGTTCATGTAGCTCAAACTAAAAAATTGCAATTTTTAACAAATCCAAGTTCTCATTCAATTAGTTTATCTCGCCGTTCTAGTTTAAAGTACGCTTTGAAAGCCTTTTTCACAAATGGCTTGTCTGTGTGCCCAAGTTCATCATTTAATTGGTAGTTTTCCATCTTGCATGGCAATTTGGACATATTTTCCGAAACAAAACTCCTAAATACTTTGCCTTTTCTTTCCTTAAATAAAAGTTACATTACTTAAAAACACATTGTTCATCTCCCCTTTGTGCCTTGACATTTAGGTTCCCCGTGTTGGTACCTTGATTGGTTCCTTTGGCATTTTGTTAACTACTTTTGCAGAACTTTCCACGCATTGGCATCCAATGCCTCCCCTCTTCGTTAGACGCTTATGCACATTGTACTCTATGTGTTGTACAATTAAAGCACGAAGTTTTCTAAGCTTTGACTATTTAATTTTTGATAGCATTACGTTCACTTTGTCCCAAGTCTTGTACCTCAATTTCTCGCCTCCAATTATTTGCTGCTTTTCTGTGATCCTATGGTATCTAAAAAGGTATACCAGTAACCTAACAGAAAGTACACTTAATGTAGTCCCAGCTTTTTTTGAACGTACATTTGATGCCTTTTTTTCCTTTGGGTCACTTGGTTTTCGCCACTTACATTCTCACTGCGCCTCTTATCTGCGTGCAGCTATTGTGTTATTAGCTATTCTAGCAATCATCCTCTAGGCAGGAGGTGAATGTGTCACCGCTTACCTTCTCCTGCTCTTTCTTTCAAATTTGGGATTGCCATGAGATAGCAACGAAATCTCGTTTCCACGTATCGGTATTTTTGTTAAACATTTACCAACGTGTCCAACTCTGAGCAGCCACTATATTCTTTGGTTTTTTTGGTCTAGTTTATTCCCCTCAGCATTGTACCATATCTGTGGTGAATAAATACTTCGTGAAACACAATGATGTGCTACAGAAGCAAACACCCATGAATCAGTGCCTTTGGTTTTATAAAAGTGGATTTTATCTTCCGAAAATGTTATTTCATACTGCCTCATATCGTTTAAGTAAATTCACTTAATTACCAAAGTAATGAAGATGCTTTTGAAGATATTAGGTGCTGTTACTTATGTCCTTTATAGGTTAAAATGTTAAGGGTCTGCCTTTCATCATATCGCTTCGCTCCTACTCCCTTGCATGTCCACTATTCCTTTCAATTATTTCATTTTTGGAACTCTATGAGGAAGCAAATCTTGTTTAATTGCATCAGAAGCCTCATATCCCAGGGGGCACATGTGGATTGCTTCTTTCTACTAGTGGTTCTCTTGCACCTATCTACCAATTACTTCGTCAATCTATCCGAGGTTAGCTTAGCGAAATCGCGCTATCACTTTTTGAACAAACTTCTAAAAGTTTCATTCTAACTACAAGAATTTGCTTGTGTCGACTAAGAAAGATCAAAACTCCCCACCTTACCGTCCATTGGCAATTTAAAATTCATCAATTTCTCAATATTTGGAATCAACACGAAATGTCAATGCATACGCTTTTACCAATTGAAGAAGTAGACACAATTTTTCGAATTCTTTACCGGCGCTTTTTATTCTTACCATACCGTAACACTTATGCACCCACGGTGTGCTTTTTAACCTTCTCCGCTTCGTATTTGGGCTCGATTTATGTTTTTTCCCATGAAGTGCCATAGTATCCAAGTAAACACATACATCCTATACATAACATATGACTAATCACTTTTCCCTACCAAGGAAAGGTGAGAACTAATTATTTAGTGATACGACTTACCTTTATCGGCCAAATGGCTTGAAAGTATCCACCCACGCCACGAACAAGCGAAGAAAATTGTCAAAAATATAGAGGTTCCTCCACAGAATGTAGACATTGCTACTCTTTTTCGCTTCCAAGTAACATTGTCAGTGTATCAGTTTTGCCTTCAATGATTCCCATTACGCATTTATTATCCTTTCTCCCTCTTTCAAGTTTAAAACTACTACGTGAAAATAAATTTTGATCAAGTGCATCGATATCTGCATCACCACTTTAAAGTAGATGGTCGACAAGATTTGTTTTTCCCTAACACCGGCCTACACAACCTCCACATTTCCATTTGCAATTTCCACTTTTTTTTCCTCCACTATACGAGCGTTGATCCCTGGATCTAGCTGAGATCGTTTCGGCTGTCGAGTTCGCTATAATGTTTTGTGAATGATGCCTCAAATATTTCTCCCTCATAAACTAACTCAAAAATATCCCAGGTCCTCCCTCGTGTCCTTTGAATGCTTACTATTGCCTTCATACTTTCATGCTGGCAATTGCTGTGAAATTTTGTGGCGTAATTTTTTGAATAGGGCAAAGTCCTATCACTGCTAAGAAAGAGGTGACTACCAAGTTCGTGAAACACCTTATCAACAGATTCAACTTTGGTGGTTCTAGAGCACATCTTCATATCATATTCTTTAACTTTCTCTTCTCTGCGGTTTTAGCTTTGTGTTGCGTCCGTGATCGGTAAGTGTTCTACAGAACATAAGGTTGTCCGATAAAAGCACTATCATTATGAGTGTCTGCATTTTAGGTTTATCCAAATCTTTGCCTCAAAATCGAAGCAGATGAACCATGGAAGTTATTCATAAAGCCAATCCGTATAATTGCCGCTTTTCTATTTATATCTTGAAATTATCAGTGCCGTGGTCTAGCTAGAGCTGTTGTGGTGGTAGGATTTAAAATATCACCCTCCGAGCAGAGATTCAAATATTTCGCTATAACTGCGTCCATAATTTTCTTGTCTCTTGGGCTAACACGAAGGTGTCAAGGCTTCACTTTCATGTCTTTGGGTGTTCGAAATTCCTACATTCTATTTGCTTTAGCAATCAGGCTAGAGCATTGCGGCATGGAGTATAAACTTTTCAACTCCAACTGAAGAAATTACTGCTAGTATCAAAATATTTAACTCTGAGCGTATCAGAAGTGGATTCGATATAATGGAAAACAAATAAATGAAAATGTCTAAGATTTAGTGTGAAGATAACACCCATTCACCGTGTCACTTTGCCTTTTTACACATCTTGAACCTCAAAGACACATTTTGTAAGCAATTTTATTGCATTGGTTATGCGCATTCATTATTAACTGTATTCCATGCAGTGGATCTGGATATTTTTTACTCAGCTTGCGCTAACTGTTCAAAGTTGAAAACATTCGTTTGCATTCATTGTTTAGCAGGCAGGTTGATCTTTTGTCCGATTTCACTGCACGGCAGGTTATGCGTTGACCAAATCTCTATGATTGGGTAGGGGTTCCGCGTGCTTACTGGATGTCCACAGCACTGCGTGACCGCTGCCGTGATGGGTTGCTAGTCGCCACGACCGGGCTCACTACTGACGCATAGAAGTGTGGCAATATTGTAATGTTTACACGTCTCAAGTATCCCAATGCTGAGTACCTCACATCCTCAAATGTGAGAAAATACTAACGGCTTGTGGTTTTGAACATTCGTTGAAAGAAAGCTTCATCCACCACCACATCTCTTTCCGTGTACTGTTTTCTGTCATCTTTACGAATGGTCTCTGGATTTGTTCACGAAATTTGCGTTGGCTATCACAAGTAGTAGTGCAACGCATAGTACCTCTACAGTGAATCGAAAGTTTCTCCCTAGACACAGTCAAACGGACGGTTAACAGCCTCTCATCCTCACCCGGTGGTTAATTTTGTTTTCCATCATTTTTCTTTCCTAGACTTGTGCAATGCGGAGGACTTTCTAATGGAAGCGCAGACAATGAAGCGATTGCACCACCCACACCTTATCCAGTTGTACGCGGTGTGCACACAGTCGGCGCCGTTCTACCTCATCACGGAGCTCATGTCGAAGGGCTCCTTACTTGCCTTCCTCCAGTCCGCAGAGGGGCGAGCGCTGGGTGTGGCGGGCCTTGCGCTGCTTGCGGTGCAGGTAGCCTCCGGCATGGCCTACCTCGAGTCCCAACGCTACGTGCACCGCGATCTCGCCGCGCGCAACTGCCTTGTTGGGGAGGGCAATGTTGTCAAGATTGGAGACTTTGGCCTCGCTCGCATGATCCACGTGAGTGTCTGTGCTCTCGCTGCACGATATGTTCCTCTGCTTCCCCCTCTGTGAGGTCTTAGTTCACCACGTTTCTGATGACGGAAACGTTATAATCTCTAGGGTCTTCAGGCTTCTTTCTCTAGTTTTTATTCGAACTCATCACTTCTCATTGGCCCAATAGGGTCTTCTGGTTCCTCATTATGTTCCATCATTCTCCTCAACTAAGCCTTTCGGGATACCTGCGACGGTTTCCGTTGCCAATTTTTCTGTAGCTGATTCTACCAGAATCATTTTTCTTCTATTTTTCCATTTTAATCTCTCGGCTGTTTCGTTTTTTCCTCGGCCTTCACTCTGGCTGCTTATTTTTTTTAGGATAGGATCCTCTGATCCGTTGTTTTTATCTTGCCCTCAGCAGTGGTTTACCCTTTCGAAGTATGACGTCTACATTTCCAAACTGTAGGTAGCTGAAATGTCGGAATCAATAAATTCTACTTTCTCTACACATTTTCAGTTGCGGTAAAGGCACATCTGCAATACGTTCTGTCGTTCTCCCTTATCAAAAGTTTCCCCTTTTAAACTCCTGCTATTGATAGAATGTGAAACCTATCCATAAAATCAGCCATACGATCGCTATTGTCCTATCAGCAATCTTTAAGACCCCCTTTTTTTTCACTTCGGGTGTTGAGATTTCGCTCTCATTAAACAGATGGCACTTTAATGGTTCCCTTTGTCATACTGTCACCAACTTTTTATCTTTATTGTCAACTTAAAAATGCAAATTCTTGTCTTTTACCCCGTTCTTGATGGTTCAATGTTTTTTTAACTGTTT
This sequence comes from Echinococcus granulosus, assembly GCF_000524195.1. NCBI lineage: Eukaryota > Metazoa > Platyhelminthes > Cestoda > Cyclophyllidea > Taeniidae > Echinococcus > Echinococcus granulosus. The sequence continues at coordinate 441,650 of NW_020170433.1, forward strand.
TAGCCGAAATACCTATAAGAACTTCTCCACAAACACCGAAACCTCATTTTTAGTTGAAGGGTAGAAACTTCAACAAAATCGGTTTTGATCGTACTTATAAAAGAACGGGCTTACTTACATTTTTCACCCTAAACTTGGTCTCATTCTTTTCCTCATTATTTCTATTCCGTCTTGAGAATTTTTAAAGCATATTTTTTTCTAGGCTCGTTTCATTCACTAAAAATAAATAATTTTACGTCGCATGAATTATTTAATGTTTGTCTAATTTTTCAAAAGCGAAATGAACTTGTTTTGTGACCGGTTTAGGAATGCCCAATCGTCATAACTCTTGGTTTCATGTCAGTTGAAATGACTTTTCAAATCGACTCGATGGCCACTTTTTAATGACTTCAAAGAAGGCAAGGAGGCAAACTGTCGATGATTTTACTCCATCGGAAATTGTAATGCTACCAGAGGAAGGAAATGATTGTTTTTTTTTCAAAAAGTCCGTCATGAAGTTGTGGCACTTAACTTCTTTTTTTGTCTCCAGTGCACTTGAACTGACAAGATGTTGACAAATTTTTAGCTTCATTTTAGATATTTTTTATTTGTTTGGACTTTAAACATTTGTCACATGTTGCTGTAACTACTGGATGAGTTTAAATACCACCAATTTAGTGCAGGTGAATTGTGTACATGAAGTGGTTTAAGTGTCTCTCACTCCTAAGTTGCATAAATTATGCATAAGAAGGCGCAATTTCCTCTCTACTTACCGGTCGAAGATTCCTACCACTGCTTTAACCTAACATGGAGATAATGGATCATAAAGTTTTGTCAAACTCGGTTGGACAGGACTGCAATTTACTAGCACTAAATTTTGGGGTAAGTTTCATTACTTCTACTGTTGCGACAACTCCCTCCTCCAAAATGCTCATTGCTCTCATTTACTTGCGAGTAATCTCCCCAAATTTATCAACTGTGCAGAAATCAATCGCAAGTGCTCTGGGCTCCGTTATCCTAACGAACACCACGAGACTTCCCTGAAGACGAAAGAAGACATTATATTCAGGCAGAATAGGCATTACCGGCACATAGAAGGCCCAAGGGGCTACTAGCACTGCCCGAAGGCCATGCCTCTCAGGAAAAGAACAAAGGTCGGAACTTCAGTAGTCTCGAAACCAAGACGAAAAGTTAAACAAACAATCGACGTATTTACATATATCATCTCTTCTTTTGAGCGTCGCCCTGGCGCTCCTCTTGGTCAACCTCCTGCAGCTACCATCACAACGTAGTCGTCGCTCTAAGGAAAACCACCCGTGAACCAGTCGCGCCAGTCATTAAATTTGCGTGCATCTGAGTAGACATTTGACTTCAACATCACTGGTCCCTCTTGGCAATTCAACTGGATCTGGTGTTTTGTCCTGTTTGGGAACTGCATTGGGGAAAGGTGGGGATTTATCGACCATCTCGGATGTCTATCGCTAGTCGTAGGAATACTGACCCAAAAGCCGTCATTTAATAAGGGACAGGGTTTGAAATCGTTTCGTGGGGATAAGATTTCGAGTTTTTTCCTCCTTGGAACTTTGTTCTCACTTCAGTACCATCCAGGCTATATCTATTTGGGTTCTCTCCAGCAAGTAGAGAGATGGAGGAGGTACTGCGTGTCTACCTTCAAACAGGTACTGTCGACAGCTTCACGGCTAGTGCTGCTTCAGTGGTTCTTAGCATTCCTGCAGACCACTGGACTGGTGTAGTTGTCGAAGCGAAATGCCATTTTCGGATTTTCTGTTAGGATTCGTCACTGCTTCTCCCATCTGCGGCGCATGCATCTCTTCCTTCCCACTGAGGATATTCGCCCTTTAAGGTAGGGTTTGCTTCCCGCTGCCACCAATATAGTGCCTCGAGGCTTCTCTAAGAACGAAAGAAGACATTACTGGGGCAGAATATGTATTATTTACATACGGAGGGGCCGGGGTGGGGGCTACCAACATGTTTGGTAGCCATGCCACTGGTCAGGGACACAATAGTGAAGAGTTAAATATACAATCAAAGCATTGCATGCCGATTATTGTGCAGGAGAGGCGATAGGTACAGCTCATAAGTATTTATTATGCCATTTGATTATTTCAGCATTCATTACTTTTCAAGTGGAATAAAATGTTTATTATGAAAAAAGTGTGCTTTCCTATACTTGAAAATGGTGCAATTCAAATCACGCTTATAAAATTTGTGACTAGTCATTTATCTACGTTGCAAATTATCAGCCTTTTTGTATGCTCTCTTCACCTCTTCACATAGCTAAGGCTACCAAGTGCATAAAGAAAAACTATGCGGTGCCCAGGGCTTCCAAAGTAGCGCTTTTTATTTTTGTAATTCAAAAAGTTGTAAATGGACTTTCAATTGGTATGTTTTTTTTTTTAATTCAAATCGTGTTTAGGATAAGCTAATTGTTGATCAACCGTTTTCTGAGGGTGTGGAAAATCCGACACCGGCGTGGATTGTGCGATCACTCGTCTTATTCACTGGGATTGGGCCTGAAGTACGAGCAGATCTTTACCACACCAGAAGCTCTGCATTCCACCACTTCCCCTCTCTTCATTATCACCCATTTGTATGGAGAAACGGTAGTCTGTCATACTACGATACTGTAGAATAAGAATTCATAAATGTTTCATTGCGATGGTAAATGTGAACCAATTTCACTGCAGTACATTTAATCACAAGTTAAGAACTTGCTCCATAGTTCTAGGCCCTCAGGTGATGAACATGATTTTATGGCTTGGCTTTATGTTCATATTGCTACCTGTCGGATGATCACCACGGGTCCTATTCACTGGAGCTACTTTACTGCCTTCACGTACTTGAACCACGCTTTTCTTCGTACTTCTTGAAGATGAGAGATTTTATAAATTCATCGTTTTCTTCGTAACAGTACTGTCCTCTCAATAGTCGATGCATTTCACCTCTGAGCCTCTTAAGGTATTTTATTTACACATGTTCTCATTATGCAGACATGAGATTTCATCTTCGGACGATTCCATCCCTTTGATCAGCCACCGTTCCTGCCATGAAGTGCTCTAAATTCAAGATATCTACATCTTAAACCCATAAATGCATTGCTTTAGATTGTGTTCATTATTTGACGGTTTTGTTGGTAGACTAAATACTAAGTTCTCCTCCAAATGCCTTTAAATGACGAATTGTTCGGTCTTTGCAACAGCTCTTACATTAGTCTAGTTGCAAGTCGGGTAAAACGCTTTTCTTTTATGTATTACTAGGCCTTGCGTAGTACTTTTAAGCGACCATCCAGAAGCGCTGCAACAATTTTTATTTTGCAGAGCAGAAAACGGGTAAGGATTTAAAGAATGTCGGGCGGGTAACTGCGTTACATGGCTGATTACTGTCTGGAGGATCATCGCATTAATCGACAAAAACTGTTATTCTAACATGCACTTATAATTTAACAGCATATTAAGCCGCTTGGTGGCAACTCATTGTAAGCGTCCAGAAACAGCGCGCCTTTATTCTCGTAGTACAATAGCATCGATAGCTTCCACAGACCCGGAGATTTGAAATTACAATGACGTGGCAGTCGTAGCTACGGAATTCATGCGGGTTCCTAGTCGATTCCAATGGTGCACATTGTCGTTGTAATTTTGTGGCTATGGTGCAGCGTTGTTGTTTGAATTTGCTGGATATAAAGTACCAACGCTTATTCACAACCTTACGTAGGGTTTGGTGTAGTTACGCAGATATTTAATTTGAATGTTGATTTGAAGAAGATCAACAAATATCTTTCCAATCCTGTAGTTGTTCCCTCAAGCATGTCTTGCAATAATGCTAAAAGGTTTCGAACCAAAAGCTTTAATGACTTGATCCGCGTCACGATCAAATCTGGATTGACGTTCATTTTCAATGTGCTCTCGAAGCAACAATTTCCTCATTGATATCGCACTATAAATCCAGTACCGCGTGATTCCACTTTGTGACGGATCGGTCGTAGTGTCCAAGTTATTCGTACGAGGATTCACAGGGCCTCTGAAGAGAAGCAGCTGCACTGTAGCATTGAAGGCACTCTAAGCTTTGCACAAGCGGAGAGTGGGCTCAGGTCTACTGTCATCGAAAGCTGATTTGCTCCGATCTGATGGCAGCTTTTCTTTTAGAAAATATGCAAGCCCTGATATTCTTTGCTTTTGACGTTCCAGAGAGGTTGTAATACTACTATCCAGCCATGTGGAAAAATTATAAGCATAATTGATGAACGAAGTCAGGCTTTTAACACGAGACGTTTATTTTAGCGGTATCCCATTGCTTTGCAGAATCAGGAATACGTGGCGCACGCAGGCGCACGTTTCCCCATCAAATGGACGGCACCGGAGGCAGCAAACTACTCTCGTTTTACCACTGCTTCTGACATCTGGTCCTTCGGCATCCTCCTGACAGAGATAGTGACCTATGGTAGAGTCCCCTATCCCGGGATGCACAATGCAGAAGTGTTGCGCCAAGTGGAGGCTGGCTACCGAATGCCGGCGCCGCCAGGGTGCCCTGTGGAGCTCTATGATCTCATGCTAGAGTGTTGGGCTGCCGACGAGACTGCGCGTCCCTCCTTCGCCAGCATCCATGGGCGTCTACAGGTCTTCTGCGAGGAGTGGGACCGCCCTGCTTACCGCGATCCCGCCACCGCTACTTCTGGCACCGCTGTCGGAGTGGGTACCACCTCCGAGCGGTGCGACAGTCCGCCACCCCCCCTTCCTCTCTACCGTCGCCATGTCACGGCACGTCAAAACTGAGTCCTTGTTCCTAACTTTCCCCATCTCCCACACTCTCTATTGTACATATTTCTACCTACTAATTTTAATCATGCCTTGATTACCATTAGAATATCACTGATATTGTGGTTGAGTGTTTGCGTGACTAATGGGTTTGTGAGATCCTGGAGTAATTTTTTTTGTTAGGATTGAAAGAAATGAATAATGGATCTGCTAATTTGTAAATTGTTGATTCTGGTATGAATGGATGATTAGCTGATTCGATGGCCCTGAAATGATTTACAAAGCATTTAATTAAAATACCGATCATAAGGAAGGAAGCTGAGTCGCTCAAGGTGTATGATGGTTGCGACCGTTTGACTGACGAAATCTACACTGGTCAACCTACGCCATGGGCTGAATTCGGTAAGTTGAAGTCCAATCCTACCACAGTCATCGTTGCACTGATTGGTAGTGTCGCATCGTTGGACATGCAATGCCCCGTTTCCTAAAGTACCAAATTTAGAAGTCGCTACCACCTCTAATGGATGGATTTTGGGTGACAAATAACAATGATGTGTCAGTTCAGAAATTTATTTTCATTGGTGGTATTGACGTTGGCTTGCGAGATTCAAATTTTGAGTAATTCATGTGGGAGTATTGAAGTTAACAAAGGCTGGTTGAGCGCTAGGTGAGTGGATTCTTGGTGAATGAAATGTATGTTGGAGGTTTCGTAACCGGTAGGTGGAATGATTGATCCGAAATGAATGGGGTAATCCGAGAACGATGGATAAAGTGCTTTCAAACGTAGGAACTCACTTTTGGAGAATGGTCTGGAACAGATAAGTAGATGGATCTTGGGCCCGGGACCCTATGAGTGGATCAGAGGTAGGCGGATACATAAGGCGTGGATTTGAACTAGGTGAATGAATCCCACAAGGATGAGGGATAAGTCAGCCATTAAAATCGGAATTGACAAATCTAGAATGATATACTGGAATGGGCTGGCCAGGTGGATGAACGATGGTGGGGTTGAAAAAAGATTCGACGGACATTTTCATCGTGGATGAATAGTTTGGAAGAAGGTGGACAAATAGATGAATCACATATTGATAAACGGAGGAATTAGTTGATTAAACTAGCGAGCGTTGAGAGAAAAGGCAATTTACTTAAAGCTTTCAGGCATCAATGTCACGAACCGAATTTTCGTGACCGGTTGGACTGCATGCCACTCAAACAGTAAGCTAATCAAATTGTTCACAAATCTCAAACTTGAAAACTAACTTCAAGCAACTTTATGCAGGTATTTATGCGGATATCTGTGTGCATTTTTGCTTTTACCATAAATCTGTAAAGGAGTCTTGATATGGTACCTAGAATAGGGCAGTTTTTAAAAAGAAATTCGTTATGACAAGCAGGTTTGGTCCTGGAAATGTGCCACCTACCACCCTGGGAATGTGAACCGGCGCTGAAATGGAGAGAAACCGTGACATCTATGTGGCAGATGCAATCCAAACTATACTGAGAATAACAACGACGAAGGTTTCTCTTGTCACTATTTCAGAAACGTAGATGTATCTCTGTTTTATACAGCTGAGGGCGGGTTTTCGACTGTAAATTCATAGAGGCCTTCAGTCCATTGCGTTCTAACCCTCCAAAAGGCGGTACAGGTCTCAGTCCTTCTGCAAGTCTGTGTCTATTTTGCTTCCAGATCTGAGCCTTACAGTGCATGTGACACTTTATAGGGCGCTTATGTTTACTGCATCGTCTCTACTAGGTAACCGATACCTTAAATTCAGGTTTTTTGAACTACTTCGTTGCCAGGAAGGCAACTTTAATGCTTTCGACATTTTAGAATCCACCTAATATGCTTTTCTGTCTCCAAATATGGGCCTCCGATCAAAATTTAGGAAAGTTGTTTTTGCAAACAGCAGCATGTAGTTTTTTTTTGCAAAGAATCCGCTTAAAAGATGAACCTACGATACCGTATCCTAGTCCTGATTATGTGTATATTGAACGCAGAAAGCCAGTAAATCAAATCTTGGGTATAGTACCGAGACCTAGCCTTAAGAATCTGTGTAATGCTTCAGTATGGGTGCTAAATCTAGTTTTTAAGGCCTTGCTACAATTTCCCGCAACTTGATGGGTCATGATAATTCCGTAAGGGTTGGAGGTCTGCTACAGTGTATTTATTTAGGCAAGCTGAAATACTGACTTATCCTGCCAAAGTTTAAGGCACTTTTAGCGAAATCAAGGCTAAAGCATTACGTACTACCTTGATTATTTTGTTTAACTCTTCGTCACGGTTTTGAGGGCACTTTTACATGTAATCATCCTCTTTCTTTGGTTTTCTCGGTACACTAGGGCCTCATTCCCTCCCGCAGCACCTACCTAACGGATCAAATTAACCGGATCACTCCGGATCCCGGTTTTTAGCATCCTAGCACCTCTCTCGCAAGCAACAGTCACCTCTCCGCATTCATATGCCGCACTGCTTTAGTGAAGACATATGGTGCTGTGCGGCGATATTTGTCGAATATTTCGCTTTTCTTTTACAGCAATTTCATTAACTAAGGTACATAATAGTCTGGAGAAACTATTACAGTTTTCAAACCCATAACTCGATTTATTTATTTTTGGCAGTCAATGAAAATTAGGCAAACTGTAATGCAGAAAAGCAATTTAATTTAAAGCTGATGGCACTGACAAGCACTCCAGAACGCCAAATCCCATTTTCCGCGCCTCTATTTTCATCAGCCTTTCAATTAAAAATTCACATTACGGATAGCATTCATTCTAGTGAAATGTTTGTGCTTGATCTGAAGGAGCCTTCAAGGATATATTCATAAGACGGATTTACTGTCCCATCCATTTGGGAAAATTTCACATTACAATCCGTTGGGCTTTTTACTGTATCAAGTGGTAAATAGGCTGTGCGAAGCTTCTTGGCTTAGGTGCTGGCACGCGGTTATTTGAATCAACAAAGGTCACTGTATTTTGTCCCTTTCACTTTTCAAATGGCCTTATTAAGAGGGTGGCTAAAATAGTGCCACAATTTGTTTTTACCAAAGAATTCAACGAAGGCTCCGCATTTGTGGCTACTCGACATCATACTTAGCAGTGCATTTACCTACGCCGGCTCTTTACGTTCTGAAAGCTGTCCTTAGCCTCCCAGGCGTTCCTACACACTAATAATAAGTCTTCCCCGGACTGAAATGGGTTATTACCACCTCAGAGAAGTCTCGGGACACTGCACAATGTCTTAAGGAATAGATTTTGATTAATTTGGACTTACAGACAAACAGTATTTTGATTAAACTGGCCCAGTAGTGTTTTAAGTCTAATTTTACTCTAAATAGAAATAAAAAGTTGAGGTTTTTGATCTGGGCGTCTTCAGGACCCAAAATAACATGAATTCTAGCAAATTAGTTTAAGCTCTTGCAAACAGGACATTTCTTGAGTCTTATTTGTCATTCGTAAGATGCGACTTGCCATTCCCTACCCAAAGTTTCATTCCCAAACATGTGCTCTACTTTTAAAAGGCAAGTGGAGGAAGAAAGTGAATTTCTTAAGACAAATTGAGTTATTTAAATGGAAAAGGAAAAGCGACCAGCCTCATACTAACATAAGAATTTCACAACTTTAAATAGCCTTTGACAGGAGTGCAGAACCGTACACTGTAGGTACTCTTCAGATGTGTTCGTTGGACACACCTTCAATATTCGGTTAGTTTTGTTTAGATGGATTAAAATATGTGGGTAATTTTCCAAATTTTGATTGAATAATGCTCTCCATACTAATGACATAAGGCGTAAGCTGATGGGGATGTCTACAATCCCAGAGAACACCCCCAATTTAATCCTCTAGAAGTATTTTTTAGTGCCTAGCCCTGGAGTATTCTAGAACTTCTCGGATCTCGAGCTTTCTCTCTGTTCCCCCAATTGGATTGTCTCACGTACGGACACCAAGGTTATCAATTTTGATTCTTAATTTACTAAATCACCAATTTTGATAGGCATAAAATTGGGTTTTAGGCATTTTAATAGCCGATCATTTTAAGCGTTGTACTCTTTGGGCAGAGAACATTTGATATTGTGAACTGAACCAAATTTTCTTTAAATTACTGATTTCACTTTATCGCCAATAACAATTTTCACGGGTCGCGCTCGTTCAAAGTGCATAAATTAGCACTAAAACATTCTTTAAAAAAGGATCTACCTTCGTGAAGTCATAATTAACAGCGGACTTATTTCATCTATTCAAAAAATCAGGGTCTGTGTAGAGAAAATTGATTCCCAATAAAGAGCTAACTTTGAACTAATGTCACTTCAATGTTTTGCTGTGTGAAGCGCACCTGATAAAAATCTTAGATCCCAAAGGCAACTTAGTGTATTGGCATTCTTGGCCCTATTCACAAGTTAAAATTATAGTTAAGTCTAAATTTAATCATGTAGCAAAAAATTTAATGCATGTTTGCATTAAACATCTAGGCCATGCAGGGACAGTTTTCCCAGCCTGTGGCTGAGAGGTTGTCACTGATCCTAAAAGAGGGAACGAACTCTTATCGCCTATTAGCTTTAATAGCCTGCATACCTTCCGCAAACTACTCAAACGTAAGCTGCTCTCTACTATGCATCCCATACAATCAAGTGGGCTAGAGACAAAGGGAGAGGAAATGCTGAACTCCTTATGCAACCATGGCCCCTAAGATAAGGGTGTTGTTAATATATTTACTTTTGATTAAAAGCACAAGTAAATAGTAGTATTACAAAACGGGAGGCTCAGTTTGTTTTCTTTTTAAAATAAATCAGGGTACAACAAAATCGTTGGTACGTGAGTTGCAAAAGTGATATTATTTTGTCGTTTATGTTATTAAAGATTTCTAGCTGCATAAAACTTTGCTCGTAACCTGTATTTGGTTTGGTAATTATTATTTAGGCTAGATATTTACCCGACGCAGCCCGCGTTTTTTGAATTGCCAGCTGTAGTGTCCTTGGCTTTGGAGAATGTCGTTTACTAAATTGGATGATGCTATTATTGAAATGCAAAAGCAGCTGTATAAAGAAGAGTACATGAAAGAATTACGCATGAGAAGAGGGGGGAAGTTTTACCCTTTCAACATCGAACCGATGCCGACCGAACGCGAACGTCTGATTAAACCAATGACTGATTCCGAAAGGGCTTCCCGTAAACAATGGCTTGCTGATCAAAAACTTTCCCCACGTGAACCGGTGGATGTACCTGAATTTACACGCAAGAATATTTTCAGGCGGGCTTACTGTAAATTCTTTGATGGCTTGGCCGGTATCTTCAGACCGGTTCTGGTACGGGAACAATGCTTGAGGTCATTGTTATAGGGTCAAAAATACACCCCCGTTCTACGGAAAGCTCTGCCGTTGGCACTCATTCCCTATCTTGCCGTTTGTACCTTTTGGTATCAAGTAAAGTATTCACCGAGGGTATGCATTACGTTTCCCTTGATTGCCTTTTCATACAGACCTGGGAAACGGGTTTCAAGGGATTTCGTATCGAGAGACTTAGACGTCCGGCTGTCTACCCAGTAAGGTTCTTTACGTTTACACTTTCTCTCTGTCTAGGGCCAGCCTGACTTCCCCAACTCGCCAAAATTGGAACATCACTTCGCTGACGAGGGCTTCAGTAACAGAAAAATTTTCCTCGGTGACAAGTTGGTCACGAGTGGCCGCTGAGTGTATTTAAAAGTTGTAGATTGCGTTTCCTGGTTTAATCAGCTGTCTAGTTAATAGAGCTTACCAATTCACCTATCATAGGTTGCTTTGATATCGGGAGAGTGGTTCGCATGTCGGTTGGCTTAAAAGCTACTTACACTTATGTTTCTTGATCTGTCTTCAGCTATATTCGCTAGTTTTGTAAAAATATGCAATCAGTACATCTTAAGTGTCCCCTTTTTTTCATGTAACTGTCTTTTGATTCACATCTGAGGTTGGTGGCTTTCAAATTATGCGCTCGATGTTTCTAAATGGAGGCAACTATGAAATCCAGTTTACACTAGGACGTCTGCTATTATCCAGCGAATTTAAATCCGTTCAGGACCATAAATGCTGACCAAGATTGATTCTACTGTACTTGATTGTTCATCATTAGGTCGTTCAGTACTTCTCCATACTTCTACAAACCCCTATCGCTTAATGGCACATGGGGGTTCTGTAGGTGTATGTTCCTCTAGTGGCCGTCACTTCTGACCAGTTGTCACAGTTAATCCCTAATTAGCACTATTTGGACAAGGGCCCGAATGTAGGATGCAACGAGCCTGTCTATGGAGTGTAAATGAACCATCCAATGGCCGTGGTGTAAGTCAATAGTACCTTTGGAAATTTTCATTGCGTACAATTAAAAAACGCTCCACAAGGGGGATGTTAGGCAAAATCCTGAGCAGTCTTGCCATACTTTTCGACTCGCTGCCCCAGAGTCATGGTAGTCGCTATTTCTGTTTCAGTTTTCGAGGTCCTGGGTTTTTTGTTAATTAGTAGGAATATTCGCTGAATAAATGCAGATTGGCGCGTATTCCCTCTGAGGCTAGAGGACACAGTTGTGACCAGATTGAGTTTGGATTTGGGGGGATAGGCTGTAGATTTGTAGATAGCAGAACACGGGAGGAGCGCTTTTAATGAAGAAGAGCATAAGTGTTTGACTAATGAGTGCTTGGCGTTTCCCTGTTTAATTAATTTCTACGTAGCCGCCATCCTTGGATTCTGACGTCTTGTGTTGCAAACATTGTTACTTGTAGACATTAGTAGGCTGACATTTAGGGCTGGAAAGGCGGAGGGTATCACCCGGACTTCCACCGGTTTGCTCTCAGACCGTGGTCCTCAGATATCGTCTATCCCACTCATCACAGTGAAGATGTCTGTACTTACGAATTTAAGCAGCATGGTTACTTCACAGAGATATCTATCAACGCCGCATGAAAGTAGTAAACCCAGATGAATATGAATAATGCATTTATTTCCACTTTGGGTTTGTCCTTTGTGTGAACTAGAGAATCACTGGTTCAAGTTAACAACTTTTTGAAAGTGTTGGCACCTGTTTAAGGATAATCGGCTTTAATGGTTCTGAAATATTGTGATTCAGAACAGTTTTTGGTACTGCCTCGCAAATTTCATGATGATAGGTATGGTAAAACTTTGCTAATGCTGTACATAAATTTTTAATGGCATAGAAGAAATATTCTCGTTCTTTCTGTGAAATGATGATCAAATTTGTTTTAAAATTTACATTTTAGCACTTAATCTCAACTTATTTACTCTTTTACTAAATAAAACAACTTAGCATCGTGCTTTGACCACCCTTAATTTCTCCATCTGGTATGGCACGCGCCGCATGCAAATCGCATTTAAGACGGCCGAGATCGTGAAATTCCTCTGACCTCGGGTTTCTTCGGTTCGGCATTGCTCTCTGTAGAGGATTAAGAAAAATCCTAATTCAAAATCAGCTAATTATCATCTTTGTTGCTAATTATGTTCCTTTCTCTTCTTAAAGCCTCTAAGGAAGAAGAAATTTAAAGTTGGATTATTTCCATAACCAATAAAAAAAAGGCGGTATTTGTGGCTCTGTAAACACAATTTGTTCCATTAATTTCCCGGGTTGATTTAGCTAGTATTTGTTCTCTGTCTTAGAAAACAAAACTGCAGTAAAGGTTCCATTATTTATGTAATGCTTTGGTAACTTGTTCACTTCTTTTTTCTCTTCATGGGCACTCAAGACTTCGCCTTTGTACTTGCGGAGGGCTGCAGGTCCTCCGGGCCATGCAATTGCCCACCTCCCACCCCTTCTGCACGTCAGCAATACGTATTCTACTCTAGTATTTGGCCTTCTCTCGTATTCAGGAAAGACTCGAGGTGCTTAAATTTGCTTAACGAATTAGCCAAATGCAGAATGGAATGAAATTTTCTACTTCATATTACTGAACTTTGGGCTTATAATTACACAAGACCATCTTATGACACCATTGCATTCTACGCTAATGGGTAGCTTTAAAGAGATTATCCTAATAGTGATCTCTTCGGACTATGTAAATATTTTACCTGCCAATAAGTTGGTCTCGTCCAAAGTTAATTCGCTGATGATGCTGATGAAGCCTGAGTGGAAAATCAAGCAAAAGGGAGGTTTCAGTTTTGTTTAAATTGAGGGAAGTCTAGTTTGAAGCAAAATAATGTCCGCATCCTGTATTAACAAGGACAGTGACAAACGTGACAGATGCTAATGACATTCATGAAGGATTGCTTTTAAAAGGAGCTACTTGCTCTTCATCAGAATGATCCGTAGCATGGATCTTTCAGATTGCCAATTTTGGTTCATTCCGACTGAAACGTCCTTCATTTATTGAAATCTACTTTGGTTTAACCTCTAATCGCTCAGGAAACTTTTTTTTCCAGGCGAACAGTCTGTCTAGGAACACCACCTGAAGCCCACAAATGGGGCTCTTTATTGCCTCGATTATTTCCCAGACCCAAAAAAACCCACATACACCCACCTACACACACAAGCAGTATATGACTGCCCTTCATGATAGCGCCCGCGCTATCTTTGAAATTTGATGCGTTTTCTCTCTCCCTCTCGCGCTCCTGCTCCCAGCTGTTTTCATCTGCTCCATGGAACACTTTCGGGATAGGATAGTTGTGGCTCCAGTCCCTAAGTTTGATGCTCTCCTATTTCATATTTCCTCCCGTCCTGTTAAAGAGAACGCATTTTACCGTGGAAGATATCTGTGACCCACTGTTGGGCTGGCAAGATTTCCCATTTAAACTTGGTTGAAACCGATCATTTGCAAGTGCCTTTAGTCGTCAAAGGAGTTCTCTGCGTTGTAGGTATAATAATTCCAGAAAAATTACTTTTCTTGTTTACTTCTATGGACAAATATCCTTCTATTGCATTAAACGTCAAGTCTTAAAGTGGTTTCAGGACTACGAATATAGTTCAAACCATGTTGATTATAATGGAAAAATCATTCAATAATCTTAATGAATTATAGAGATTTCGAGATAAAAGTGACCACGTAATTTTCAAAATCAAATTATGAAATCTGTGAATCCATTAAAAAGCTGCTAGATTTACTTCAATTAAAATAAACCTCGCAAACCTGCGAAATAAACCAACGTTGTAAAGTATTTTACTAGAGGAGTACCACTAGGTTTAAATGAGGTAGGATACCACATTTAGTTGTTCAGTTAAATCTGTTAGCAGATTTGGCTCTGACAGAACGAGAAGTAAAACAGGAGGTACTATGAAGGTAAGCATATACCAAATGTTAGCAGTGGGAAGGAGTTTTTAAGAACAGGACTAAAGGTTTCCCTGTTATTCATCCGAAAGCTTGCTGTTTTCTTAAGCCATGTCAAGCAAAAGAGATATCCTCGAGACTGAAAATGACATTTGCTCGTAACGCACCGAAACGAAGTGGTGAAGAGGACAGCATGCCTTTGCATGAGCGCTCATGTCAGCACGAGGTCTGGTAAAGAAACACTTAACGAGGTATGGGAAGTCCATTGGACGTCACATAAGCCCACCAACCCAATAACTGAGCAAAGCACTTCAGAAGATGGTGCGTCGACAAATATGGCGAATATCTAATTATAAATTATTGTGAATGTGTCAGAACTTGTGCCTGTGGCATCTGTTTTGAAATTAATTTGTCAAATGAATCAGTAGATACCCATGGTGAAACTAGACGCTATATAATGTTCATGGGTAGGGTTCGAAATTTTCATTGAAATTTTAATGCCAAAATCAGCTTTGAGAGCGTTATAAGAGATGAGGGTCTAAAAGCCCATTTACTGGAACATGCAGAAGCACTGAGCGACCGACAGAGCAGAGTGCCACGTCAATGAGTTTGGAACCGATTTGCAAGGGAGTGAAGAGGCTCATGGAATGCTACTTATGATTAAAGCACGTTAGTCAAATAGCAACGTTGCCTCAGGACAGTTATAAACTATTCAAAGAAGCAGGAGCTGTATCTTCTCGGAGGTAATTTAAAAGTAACTCCTAAAAGGTGCAACGACAATCCCACTTGTGATGATGGAGGTTGATATAACTTCTAACTAATTTCGTATGGAGATTATTTAAAATAATCAAGTCGTTTGATATGGTTCATTAAGTGAAATCAAAGATCGCAAATCATCTCAAGAGAAGCCTTAGAAAGAACGTCTTAACATAGTGCAAGGGCGCTTCCCATTAAGAGGAATTACAGCATGAGGATAAAATTGCAAAAATTTTTGCGGCAAAGTTGCATTAAGTGAGACAAAACTACGTCAGAATTTGTTTTAACTTCCTCGTGTTTGCTCTTGACATGATCCGGTGACTGGCAATGAAATTCTCGCAAAGTCAACCAGCTCCTTTTAAAATCCCTGTTCGAATAGGAAATACATTCGAGATCCGTAGTTTGTAAAGCAAGAAATTATTTTCAGTTTTGGCCAAAAGAGTTAACATGGGCATCGAAACATTCAAAGAAAAACCGTCTTAAATCCTATTCATTAGTTTATTTGTGCAATCATGGCTTAGAGTGTATATCTTCTAAAAGTTGTGCCTTAAACTACGCAACAATATGAATTTCTTCCAAGAATCTATGCAATAAATTAAAGCCAAATCGTAACATTTAGGTTCGGATATTTGTGTTAAAAGGTCTAATCCTGCTGCGCTACTCAATACAGTGGTGAGTGGAAGGTGTGTCAAGATGGTTGTGGATGAAACAAGATGACCCTCTGCGCTATTGCAAATTGATGAGCTCGAATGAGAAGCTGGAAGAAGAGGCCTGGAGACCCTAGCGATTCTAACATTTCCGTCATCAGAGACGTGACAAACTAAGATCTCACAGAGGGAGAAGCGGAGGAATGTATTATGCAGCAAGAGCACAGAAACTCACGTAAAATCATGCAAGCGAGACCAAAGTCTCCAATCTTGACGACATTGCCCTCCCCAACAAGGCATTTGCGCGTGGCGAGATCGTGGTGCACATAGCGTTGGAACTTGAGGTAGGCTATGCCGAAGGCTACCTTCACGGTATTGCGCAAGTCTAGCAAAGACGAAGCGTGGTAAAACGAATTCACCCAGCGGCCAAAGATAAGGAGCCGTTGATCATCCATTTGACCGCACTCAGGAGAAGCTTTCGGCTCAAACTAATAGGCTGAATTTTACTGCAACATAATGAAAGGTATTCCACTTTAGAGGTACTGCGCGAAGTAGTAAATAGCAGGTATGTTGCACTACTACTTGTAATAGCCAACACAAATCTTTTAAACCAGTCTAGAGATCGTCCTTCTTGATAGCAGAAAGTAATACATGGAAAAATGTAAGCATATGGGATCTCCTGGTTTATGTTCCAATGCTTCCTCTATAGTACAGGGTCAAAAACACCTCCCGATCAGGACATCTAGAATTGGTGAACTCCTTTGATCCACCTGACGCACCAATAGTCCTATTATTCGGGATTTGACTGAAAGAAGTAGGTGAGTAGAAAGTGTAATTTAACGAAAAGAACGTATTTCAATAGTTTTTTTGAGTTTTCCCAATTGTAAATGCCACAACTACTATTTGAAGGGGCGCATGCGCAATAGCGTGACTTGAAACTCACAAGTACGCTAAATGGAGAAATTATTAAGAATTATTTAAAATGTACGGTCATTTCTGAAATAAAATGCATTTCTACTTGGTCATGCAGAATCGTTAAGTGTGGAACTTCATTTTGGTATGAATTAGCTATAGCTAGAAAGCGCAACGTAGATTAGATTTTAGTGTAAAATTCTATTTAACTGGTGGCAACTTGAAGTAGAGCAGTAGCAAAGCTCTCAAATAAACAACTTCGTAGAATTTCAAACATTCGTTACTTCCTTTTAGCTAGTTAGGAAGATATCACTGTGATAAATATTTATTTGAATAGGCCCTTCATGTAGCAAGCGGTCAAGTTTGGGTCAACCTTGTAAATAGGAAGGCGCTGTCCATCACAAAGGCAGAGATAATGTCCTATTTCTCATAAAACAGACCCTATTTGTATCCTCCAAAGCCTTATTTTGGCCTCAGTGAAAACATGCATTAGCCTGGATACCGAATTCTTTAACTCGTAGGAAGAATAGGCGTTGGCCAGACAGTTAGAGTCTTCCATCGTAACTGTAAGGTGGGGAAAGACAATAAGAAATATTCGATGAGCTTACGAGAGCTTGAATAAGGGTCTATTCATCACTCAACACTCTAACTTTAGAAGAGCCTCCTTCTTGATCACGACTGCTTCCAAATGACTCAAATTCATATTTGCAAGCCCAAGGCAAATTAGAAGGGCAGTCATGCCATTCCTCTTTGGCTCTGACCTAGCCAGTGCAGTAGTAATCCTTAGGGCTTTCCCGTTCCTTTACCAAAAATGATGGCTAAGACTGTAAAGCATTGTTGCACGTTATCATAGGCAAGAAAAGCCTGTCAGTATCATCCCTTTTTGATCAAATTTAGCTTACGATATTAACCTTGGGGGGCGATTTTCTGCGGAGAACTAGAATCATTCTAAATTCTCTTGAAGCTACCCTCTCTTCCTACCAAGGCATTAAATTGTTGACTTTACTTCGCTAAAGACTGGCGTTGACGGTATCTGTAAAGCTTATACTTGAGACTACGTTTCACATCATCGGTATTGGGGGAATGAATTTAAGAAGCTCCTGGTTAAATACTTGCTCTTGGCAAGGTTTTAAACTAAAAAGAAAAGCAATGGGAAGCACAAAATAGACATCGGCTTAGCTTGATCCATCTGCCAGCTACCCAGACGCGTACCACCCTCCTTGCTAGAAAATGCCGACCTTCGAGTCGGCTAGAAGCTCAAGGACGAGGCCACAAAACCTCATTTGCTCTGGTCCTCAATTATTACCTTGGCAAAAAGGGATGAATGCCTTTGTCTGCGCCTTGATTTTGAAGAATTAAACTGATTAACAAAGAATACTGCCTTTTCTCTACCTCACATCAATGAATCGCTCGAGTTCCTACACGGTCCAAGTAGTTCCCTGCAACAGAATCCCGTAGTTTTCTAGGCTTAGTAGGCTACTACAGGTGTTCTATCGACGGCTGTGCTCATTTCACCAGTCCGCTGCATAATCTTACGAAAAAGTGAATCGAAAAGAAATTCAAGTCAGGAAAAGTACGTGGTGAAGCGTTCAAAGAACTCGAGCAAATGTTCTACATCCGAATTAGGTGCCCCACCAATCGTTCTGAGCACTGACGATAGTAGTACTCCTGTGGGTGGTGAGAGTATCTGCTTGATATAATTTTTTTAAATATGACTGAAAAAGAGATCCGAGAAAAGTCGACCTAGTGTGTGCGCACCCATGTCTGTCGTATACTAGACAAAAGCCGTGTGACGACAAACACAGACAATCTAATGTCTATCATGCAGGGGATTTAGTGCAGCCCTATACATCATTCCACCCTGCTACCCAGGGCACATTGCAAATTCACAACATTCGAGCAGCAATGCATTTCGAGTAGTGGAGATCATGTCACAACAAATCACTCGGTTCACAACACACGGCTGCGCGTGTAACCAATCACAGTCCATCATCACAAGATGCGTCCTTATAAAGGTATGCCGCCGAAGAAGAAACACCTTGAAAGAAATTCACTGAACCTAGTGTGCCCAAAGAGGATCATCGAAACAATGATGGCGCTTTGCGGTGCATCTTTATCTAGGTATACCTTATAGAATCAGGTGCGCAGATTGGACCAGTCTAGTGTTTGAGGAGGTGCATTCGATTCCCGAGACGGAAACGGAATCCGATTTTCCGTAGAACATTTGCCGTTTCTAAAATCCCACATTACCACAGTACATAGTCTTCTCCAGCTTATCTTTCTATCCAGGGATCTAAAATGGAGGGCAGAAGGAAAAAAACTACAAAGGATTGCTTTTCTTTCAACCACACAAAAATCAGATGTTCAATGCCTGGAAATCATTGTTATTTTGTTTCGTGCATTAACTGGAGTGGCAATAAAATTTTAAAAGGTGTATATATTGCTGCTTTTGAGATGTCTAAAATCAGTAATGCCACCAAATTGTTTACCTCGATGCCACATTAACAGTAGCAGCACTAATACGCATAAGGTCCATTTTAAGAGGATTAATTCATTTCTTCAAACATCTTAGACCAGGAACAATTAAAGAGTAATGGATTAGCAAGCAATTTTGTCTAATCACTCCGAGGGGAATGACGCTAACTACCCCATTTTTAACAGGATTTCCTACGGCACCAATTTTATCATTAATATTTCGTCACAAAGAAGAGGAATACAAATAACTTGATGGCAAATTATTCGGTTTAACTATTGATCTTTTAGACGTTGTTTTTGCATCACTATAAGAAATTTTTTGATAATGCTCTCTAAATCTGTCGCACACGAAAGACTTTATTTAATGGCATATAAAGGTTGGATGCTGAACCATTCCAGCTTGTCAGTATAACATTTTGATTAAAAGAAATTCACTGTAAGGATTTTTAAAATTTTTGCCAAGTAGTGATGACGAAATAAAAAAAAATTAGTAAGCACCGTCGTGATGGTCCTTCATCAGAAGTGCTTACTATGAATGTTTTGCGCCAGTGCTGGAAGGATTAGCCTCAACAACTGCTCTAAAAAATCATAATGCTCTTTTAGAACTGAAATAACTCCTCTCTTTAGAGCTGCAAAGCGCATCAAGGAGTGTTCGGTTGCGAATCTCTCAAGAGCATTGGCTTTTCAATACAGTAGGAAGAAATTCTGGAAGATGCATTGCTGGTCGGAGCCCAATCGACCTCCGCTAAAAGCCCAATGCCACGAACTACAAATAAAGAGTTATTTCACCCAAGCCAAAGGATTTATTATTTTGTTAGTATTATTTAGCCATTTAAGATTTTTGGAAGACCCTGAAGTTTATAAAATCTTCTTCAAAGCCCCATTTGGTTTTATTCATTCTAGCTGAGGCACTAACGCAAAGACCCGAGCATTCCGTTTTGATTTCAAGGCTGTTAAAAAAATCATCTGGGCAGTAAGTGAATTTCAAACAAGTTTGACCAGAACCCTTTCAAATCCGTTTGTGGTTGTACGTGTGTTGTATAGCCGTCTAGATGTGGTGCACGTCGTCTTTTTCCAAAAGGCAAATCTATCAACAAAGCTTTCTATTCGTGTGCCTTACGGTGTTGATGACAACAGCTTGACGGATGAAATGCTTCGCCTGCTCGTAAACTTCTCAGCCAAAAAAGTATAAAGAGTTCTTAATTATCATGACTAGCCTACACATTATCAAGTCACAATTTTGTGCAGAATAAAATTAATTTTCTTTAATTTAGAGGAAACATTATTTTAAACAAACTTCTTTAAGCGTCTTGATGTGCGTATTCAAATGAATCTGATTTTGCAGAGCCATTTTAATTGGCCACCAAACTGGGTCGGTGTGTCCTCTTCTCTCTCTCTCTCTCCTCGTTGTGTGTGAGAAAAATTTCAACTCAAGTTTGAAATTCCACTCCTAATGTGCTCCTCCAAATAGCGACTTTTTGCGGTTCCTTCGCTGCAAATGGAGTCAAGTTTCTCCTCTCACCTGCGCACTTTCCATGCTTGATAGCGGACCAAGAGCATCTACCCGTTTGTGAATAAAAAATTACCGTGCATTATTCCGATGTGTGACTACTTTTAAATCAGCAGGAAAACTAACAAGCTGAACATGTTTCTAACTTTCTGGTTTTCTTATCTGGCGTCACACATATGTAACATGCCTTTTATAAAATCTTCATCCATTTGTCCACGTCGAATCGTATGGCAAACGTGAAATGTTTTCAAATGCGTTTGTGCCACATTGTGGTGGTCCATTTTGCTCTGAGATTCTGGCAGTGAGGGTACCAAAGTGTCATAAAATGGAATTTTAAATTAAAATAAGGAACCAAAACTTGTGTTTTTCATTCGGACCTCACGTATACAACAACCAAGGTCCACATTTCTTCAGCAATGGGGCCAAAATTACAGTACAAAGTATTTGTATCCTTGGTTTCTGCCATAAGCAAACCAGTCAGCTAACAATTAGGATGTATTAACAACTATTATGGAAGTAACAATGAGTTTATGGCTAATTTGTCATTCTACACTTAAGTGTCTATCGCTCTACGGAATGAATAAGCTGTACTGGAGCACATCATTTTATCGACTGAGGTTAGCTTCGGTTTGGACAAACCATTTTAGTTTCTCTATTATTCTACTTTCAGTTATATTACTGAAGGATAAATGTCTGCAAAATGCAAGGGTGGAAACCTAATCTCTGTTTGTAATTGTGTTAAAAGATCGGACAGTTAAATATATGTTCCTTTTGACCAGTAATGAGCATATTCGGCCAGTTTTCTACAAAGTGGACCAGAAACTACCAACAGCACCCAGGGGAAATTGACGACTAAGATATCGCAGTTAGCAACACTTCGAGTAGGTCAAACAATTTTCCTAAAAGCTAATTAATGAACCCCAATATCTCTAAATGAGCATTTTAATTGAAACTTGGGGTCAAATGCGCTAGGAAGGTAAGTTTTTATTAAGCCCCCGGGATTCCAGTTCATTAAAATTGGATAGTGGAGCTGAAACATCCTGTCAGCAAGGTGGTTTGTTGCAGCGGACATGGAAGGGACATTTAGCAGACTGCGATGTGTCCGTGAATACGTTCACTATGGAGAATTTCATTTGCTAATACCACCTGCTGCTGCTACTGCCACAGGGCTCCCAATCCTGTGGTTCCACGGTAGTCAAAAGTCCCAATTGCAGGTGCTCGAAAAACGATGTCACAAGCACGTCTTCTCGTCTTGCGATTAATCAATTTGTGAACAGAATGATGGTTGCTGTTTGGGTCACCATAACATCCCCATCCCTCCCTCATATGGAAGGGCACGAGGGAAGGGGTGGGGGAAGTCAATCTCTCCTTGCCTGCACCATATCGCAACTGTGTAGGTTGTAGTTCACGTCATAAACTATATCCCAAAACTCGACGAATATTTTGTCTGAAAACAAGAACATGGTGAAAGGAAACCTCCCGTTAATGCAGTTCATGTCTTTCTACATAATTGTGACTAGTATATTTGTCACAGTTGGCTTAGTCACTAGATGACTTTAGTTGCGCAATTATCACATAATTCCGGTAGCTATGCACAAGCCCTACTTTTTCGGTATTGTGGAGCCCAGAGTCTTTTATGGAGATGAAGAGACAATATTCTAGGAGAACATACATTGCCAATGCAAAATAGGGCTTGCGGCTACTGGCATAGTCCGGAGCCCCTAAGAGACCCTTCACCAAAAACCGCGAGTTTAAGAGACAAATAACGTTTACAATGTGGCCAAAGTAACTGAGCCCCAAGTGCTAGGGTTGGCAGTTTTACAAGAATAATAATATTCGTAAAGTCCGAATATAACATCTTTTAAGGTGAAACAAATACTTAAAGACAGTTAAAAGTAATCTAAAAAGTTTGGATTATGGAGTTTTTCGACTCAACCCACGTATTTTGAACTGTGACACTAATGCTAGTGTCAGGATATCAGGCGTAGGCTTGCCTCTCTTAAAGGGATTGGTGGCGGTTTATGCTTTTTAATTAACCATCCATTCAGCTCAATAATTTTATCTGTCAACTGTGTTAATCAACAAACAACATAACCTTTTCCGGCGAGTATTTGGACTCAAGCAGTGCTTCTAACCACTTCTACCAACGTTGATGCTTACTGAATAGGATTCAGAAGAAATAAGTAGACCTAACAATAATTTCTGCTGGCACCAATGTAGTCTCTAATCTTGCGGATTTATTTCAAATTAAATTGCATCACAAAACTCATGGAGTTAATTAAAATTGTCAGCTTCTCTATTTTTTTGTGAAGGTATAGCAAAATCAGCAGTAATAGTACTCAAAACCAACTCAGAAGGATAATATCCTACCATCACGGTCAAAAAGTTCATAGACCATATGATATAGGAGATGTAAGAACTATTGCCTTCCACTTTCTTTTTGATTCCCTTCAACTGCATTAATAAGAATATGCTGCTTTGCGAAGTCTTCAGCCCCATTTAGAGTTGGGGAAGCTGAAACTGACGGCTTTTGGCAATATGAAGAGCACTCCACTGCATCTCCTTCTCCCTAGTATACGTAGCAACTTATTAGGCTGAACTTGCTTCACCACCACCGCCACCACTCCATTTGGACGCCTTCGTCCGGTTTATTTGCCAGTTAGGCGAACTGTGGCATAAGTGCGTCAGGGGCGAGAAGGATTTTATTATCAATTTTTATTAGGACACGACGCTGCAGCTTGGATATTTATGCTTATGGATGAGGCCACCGCTTCTAAAATGGCAGTCGACGGGTTTTATCACACACACCAACAGTGTCCGAGTGAGAGAAGAGGGGTCAGGCAGATAGATGATTGATAAATCGCATATGCATCTGTTCAATTGAAGCTGACCTCATAAACCCGGTCAGGTTGCCAATCCACCTCCAACAACTTCTATTTCAAGGTGTTTGATGGTTGCTGGACCAAAATTTAGTAAGTCTTTATCGTAAAATGGGCTAGGAAGTGAAACAAAACTCATAAAAGCATCTATTCTCAAATTGGTGTAAATAAGCCCATGATTTAGCATGCGTATTGCCATGGAATAAGGCCGTGTTCTGCTTCATTTAGTAGCTATTACAAAAAAGTATGCACCTTTAATAGTAAACAGGGATCGTACGATTTTATCTTCCGGCAACTCCTGTAAATAAGCACTGCTACTAGGAGATAACTAAAATAAGCAAATTCTCTAAAGGCAGTTCAAGCATCTGTACTTAATCCCTCACCGACAACACTGGAGGACTGGAGTCACTGAGGTCTCAAAAAACCATCAAAAGGTTTGCAAACAATGCTTACATCAGGTGCGCATTATATTCGCATAAAGGCGCCCTACATAACTTTTTTCGTCGTGCTAAAAATCTTTTTGTTTTTGATACATTTGATTTCGGCAGTTCGACGCAGATGGTTATTTGAAAAGAGTTGGAATTGTTATGCAACTAACCGTCTTTTATAGTACACAACAAGGTTAGTGATCGTATTGTTTTTGCTCGTTTGCACTTGTTGTGAGATTTTCGTTGACTTCACTTAATCAGTAAATTCCTTAAGATTGCTCTGGTGATTTATCATTTTGAGTGGTGCAGACAGTACCAATCTTGTTCATTTTAGGTTATGCTATGCTCATGGAACATTGCAGATGTGACTGATGACTTTTCGGTGGAGGTGATGATTACGCAGTTAATCAACAAATTGTGAAATATAACTATTTAACATCTACATCTTCAGTTTTAAGGATATTTGCATTTAAAAGCGTAGAACCATAGGTTGCCCTAGCTGCCTTTTTGCAAAAATCGCGTTTTATTCACTTGTGTTAGTGGGACTGGAATGACAAAGATTTCAAGCTTCTATTCCCGCATTTCCTTTCTTCCCTCTCTTAAGGGCAGTAAACTAGTCCGATTAAAATATGCTTAGAGTAAATCAATGAAACCTCTTGAAGCCTTTTTAAAAGTTCCTTCTGGGCTCAACCCTTAATTTCAAATAGAACGATTAATACTTTGGAAGGTAATACCAAATGCAGTTAGTTTTGGTGGAAAGAAATAAATAATCATCAGGCTGTGAGATTTCCAATTGGCACAATGTTAAGTAACTAAACGTCTAAATAGGATAGCAAGCCGGACTTAATGATAGTCATGGCAAAAGGAGTGATCTGCGGACTTCCAATCTATTTGCTTTTTGGGAAATTCAATCAAACTCTTCATTTCTCATTAAAACAAATCTGTCAAATGGTGGCGCTACTGACATTTTGCCCTATGATACTTGGAGGTAAGGTAGCTTAGACATTTCATTTCTAACTGACCAAATAAACATTATATGGCGGTGGAAAAGCTTTTGAATGTTATCGAGCCTTTACCCCACTGAGGGAGCATATAACATATTTTTCCCACTTCCTGTTTTGGCAAAGTTAAGGCACTAAGCTTTGTCTTTCTGTATCAGATTAAAACTTTATGCAGTCTTCAAAGCGTACATCAAAATACATGTTTATTTTTAAATCCGCTAAGATACACTCTTCAAAAATAATTATGCTTCCGATACTGCTATCTTTATATTTTACTCAATAAACGCTTCTCTAACTGTAAATAAAGCGTTAGCACCTCTTTTATGAGAGCTTGTCACTCCGCAAGTTCAATCTCCAAAGTAGGTGCAAACTTTAAATGGTAGCTATAGTTACTAATCGTAATTTATTTTTTTCTTCATAACTACATAAGTTTTAATGACCTTTACTGTTAGAAAAAGTCCAAATATTGATAAAAAGCAAGTTTTATTTGAATGTTTTCAAATTTATGGATGCATTGTTAAAATGCGTTTAAAAGGCCTAAAAGAAATATAAAAAGAATACAGTAAAAGGGCAGCGAGTGCAGTTTCAGACCAGTCGACTTAGCTGGTGATCCGTCTGTTAACTGTAAGCAGTCTCTGATGTTCATTCTTAATTAAAGCATTCTTTAAGTACTTGATAAATCACTACGATTTTGCTCTAATAAAACTCCTTGACCCCAAAACAAAGTTAAGTTCTCATACTGACGGAGCTTTTAGGAAGAGATTCTGGAGTAGAAAAGTACGTAGGCATGCTGATGCTCCAAATTAGAAACAAAAATCCAGATATTTACCTTTAAAGATCAGCTAATGTTGAGTGGAAGATAATTGAAAGTTTGAGTTTTGGCTTCTTATTTTAAAGGTTGCACCACTAACCCACATTTTGAGTTACCGAAAATGATATTTTTATTTATGCTTTCTAAATAATTGGTTTTGACGTTTCGTCAAAAGTAACGAATTGGATATTGTCAGAATTAGAGGTAAACTAAGAAGATTTCCCATTTTGGTGAAGTTAAGACGTTCAGCTTTTTCTTCATCTTCAGATTTGTTAGCACTTGTCTTCGCTTCAATGCAGATGTTTTGCACTAAACCCTGCCATTCTGAAATACTTTGTAACTCTCCATATTATCCCAATTTTTGCAAATTTATTCAGTTTATCGAACGTTCAAAGTCAGAAAAATTTTGAGCTTTGCAATGACTTATATTCTTTGGGAGTAAATAAGAGTTCAAGACAGCAAATATCTTTGATACAATTCGTAGAGAACTGAAAACTTAAAAGTGGTTGCATTTAAGTTAATACTTTTTTGGAATATATAAGGCATCAGAAGTTCTACAAATATAAATTATTGAAGTATGTGCATTAGCCATTGATAAAATACATAATTCTTTATTTCATCTCACCGGTAATTCCTATCTTCTCTTGCGCACTCCTAAGTACAGCAAACCAACATGATCAAAGGTGTCCGGAATGACAAGTGCCCTAAAGGTAGCAAAAATTTCATTTTTGTAGTCAAACTTTGATCCCACCATTAATTTTTTAATTCCACCATATTTTTGAAAGATTAGACCTTCAATACATGGAAGAATGAAAGCGTGCTGATGATCGTGTCCTCTCACAACAGGTATCTGGTAAACTCAAAAGCAATATATTGATAGGTGAGGAGGAGGAAAAAAAACACACCTGGAGATGAAGAAACCAGATGTGACGAGACAATGCATCGTTTAACCTACCCAGGAGGCAAAAACTGCCACATTGTAGAGCTGATTTATTGCGAGTGGCCGTGAAGTTGCCCGACCAGGGGTTGCCTACTACTGGGTGACTTATTGTCCTTGCTTGTCTTTCAACCGCCGACTAAGTTGACTTACACTTTTTCTATTTACTTTTACAACAGAAAAGGAGCAAACTTATTTAGGCGAATCTGTGAGTGCGATAAATGAGTTGTTAAGGACTATGTCAAAAAAATTAGAAAAATGGCGTCCCAGTCAACAAGTTCATTTCTCAATAAATTGTAAACAATGTAGGTTAAAAAGTAAGCTTATATTTTTGTTTAAAATTGGGGAAATGAACTTTCAGATGTTGCGATGCACCAACTTCAATTCGTCTCCCGCCTAGAAGAAGGCCTTTAGCTGCTCCGCCTTGTTATGCTCTTACACGTATTCATGGCCAAACTTACAAGAATGTGACCGCACTCACTAGTCCCACTCTTGTTAGCCAATGGAGGCTTAGAGCTGACTTTGGTGAGAAACCCACCTCTTTTATGCATTTTGACGTCTTCATTATGGAACGGAAAATTATCATCTTATAAAAAGTGGACATTTTAACAGAAATTGTTCCGTACACTTTGATGAAAACTGAAGTGGAATATTTCCGTATGTGGGAGCAGGCCGCACGGAATTGTATCTAAGTTTGTAGTTATGAAATCATATAACAGGAACAACATAGAAGACAGAAGAAGGTGGAATCATCTTGTGCACTTTACAAGCGCATAAAACATCGGTGTTATAAGCTTCAAAACTTCTACCTGCATCACTTCATCAAAATAACAAAGCTAGTGACACTTTTAGTTCTAGAAAACAGCGATCAACTGGTCCTCGTATTAGGAGAATACACTAGGTTGTTTAACTTGCAATATACTTGTGAGGCATTACATGGAAAATCTTTCATTTCCTCAATCACAGTTGATAATCTATCTGTAAAAACTTTGAAATATGTGGTATTCCTGGGCAAATCCCAATTAAACCGGGTTCCACTATTGGTTTTTTTGGTAATAAAAACTCTACATACATAACACCAACTCTTTGTGAACTACAAAGTTTTCATATCTGACAGGCACACAGGCTGCCTGTGTCTTGAAGTGAGGTGTGACTTGCCAAACATAAAACGTCTTTAGAACACGCCTATGTGATAAGGCAATGCAAATACTCGCAGACTATAATAATTTGATCATTTGTTTAACGATTCACTTTGGTTTTGCTCCATGCCAGTGGCCCCTCACCCCTTCTATTCATCGACACTGTAATTTCTGTCCTAGTATTTTGAGTTCCTTCATCTTCAGGAAAGACTTAGATAGCTACAATTTATCTTTGGGTAGTCTTTGATTAACCAAGACGATTTCGCATTACGTATAACACCAACTTCCGTTAAGCAGTAGATAAGTAAAGTGATAAATGATGGGCTAAATAGAAGCAATGCCTTGATCAAGCATTCAGAATAGCTAACGACTTTTTACTCCTACAAGCACAAGTATTAGCAGGGCAGATATTATTTTCTTTATATGGTGGATGTAAATGTATAGCAGGTTTACATAAAATTGGTGTTGTCTTGATTTTGCATACTGAAGCAATTGCACGGCTCAGTGGAAAACCTAGGGAGCCTCATCTCAAGCCAACTCTCCTATCAGGGTAGAGTTCCATGTTAAAGTGATGCTTTTTATCATGCCAGGAATAGTCTGACGAACTTTAGACGCGACACTTACGCCTCATCAACTCTAATTTGCGTCAGTAGCTTTGATCACTTATCTTAGCCGAGGTCACCAAGTATGATCAAAGTAGATTGCAAGAGTGCATAATGAGATTTTATGAAGCCGTTGCAGGCATATTTACCTTTTCATGAGAGAAACTCTAAAACAGTCAAGCCATTTGGACAAGATCACAAAGTCGATACGTGAGTTAATGCCAGAGAGCCAAGGATTTTGTTTTAAAATCAGACATTTCAACTACATTGACTTAAAGTCACATAATATTTGCTCAAAAGTTTTCCAAGTGACTCAAACAGTCAAAATTACAAGTACAACTAATAGTTAAATTAGTCTAATAAGAAAATGGGGTAGAATGCAGCGAACTGACAGTCAGTCCCTCTGTATGCCTGTGCATGAATCTATTTCTCGATGGGAATGCAAACGATTAAA
Organism: Echinococcus granulosus; assembly: GCF_000524195.1. Classification (NCBI taxonomy): domain Eukaryota; kingdom Metazoa; phylum Platyhelminthes; class Cestoda; order Cyclophyllidea; family Taeniidae; genus Echinococcus; species Echinococcus granulosus. Next base: position 470,184 of record NW_020170433.1, read on the forward strand.
AAAGATCCACAGCACGGAATTATGTGGCTTTCATATTGTAAACTTCTCGAAACAAATCCGATGTCAACTTAAGGAAAGGGTAGTTTTGGAGAAATGAACAAAAAAAAAACAACGCCAAATTTGTATTGTGGTCCTATAATTTGCAGCTTTTACAAGTAGAAGTTCGTAACATTTTTGCAGTGCTAATGTCTCGAGCAGGACCCTACAGTACCTAAATCAAGGCTATCATCATATGGACAAGGGAATTGGGAGAACTCTCCGCTATGTTGGTATTGTAAGGAGATTTTTAATAGGTCTGTCTGTTTTACTTTGTGGTCCTTCGCAATCTTTACTACAGGATGTAGTTCCACTGGCAGGGTGCTTTGGACTCTTGCGGAATGTTTACCTGTTTGAGCCTATTCGAGTGGCGTTTGACGTACAGAAGCACTCGAGTGTAGAGAAGGGGGCCAAAAATCCTACCAATTCCCCTTTTTAATCTTGTTAAGATTTTTTTCCGAAAATAAGCTTAAAAAATTCGATTTTTAGGACAAATTTCCAAATTCATCTACGAATAGGTAAAGTGATAGAGGATATAATTGGGGGGCTTCGAAATATCCCAATCTAGCTACTTTACAGTGACCATGGGAAGGCGCTCCAGGAAGAGTAATTTGCCTCGTCTATTAGTTGTCTGAGAACTTGTTGGTTAAGCCTATTGTGTTGCAGAGTTGATTAAAAAGTTTCATAGGGCATAAAGATGTGAGATTGGCTAACTAGCAGTGCGAAGTCAACACTAGAAAAATTAGGGAAAAATTTTTTAGCTGGCGCCACTACCTTGGGATTAGTAAATCACCATCTGACCATCTGGTTTAACGAACAAAATACACACAATCACGCAAACAAAACTGCCTTTTAAGGGAAAAGTTATCATCATCCTCCGCTTTATCCGCTTTCGCCACATGTGGACTAGTTTCAGTGCAGTCGTTCTGCAATTAGTCCTCTTGCTGGAAACTTTCACGTTTGACTATCTGTCCTCTCACTTGTGCTGCTCCCTACGATTTTCTGCCCATCTCGGTGCACCAAACTGCCTTTCAGGAAACCAAATCTACCATTATGCATGAAGGTAGTACTTAAAAAAAGTCAGTTGCCAAGAATGAACGCAATTATGGCACGAATTAAAATAAATATTATAGAAACTACAGACACTAAAATGACACCCATTTAGTATTTTATTAAATATTTTGTTAAACAAAACGAGTGCCAACCTGTTAACCTATCAAATTCCCCATTTAACAAAAGATTGCTAGCGTAGGGAAAATTTGTCGTAAACATCACTTGGAGGAAATGCGGAGGATGAGGATGAGGAAGTACCTCTTTTCCATTTCAGTCGAATTATAAATTTCTTGCAAAGTTTGCGGCGGTATGCATGAGGTCATGCATTGCTATCCTTTGCTGTCATGGAGGAATAAGAATGGGCATTTCACCCGAGTGATTGACTGGTCCTAAATTTCGTAAGTCATTTTCCCTTCTTTTCTCACCCTCCTACCAACTAGTGAACCGTACCCTTGCCATTTGCAGACGTAGATTACAGTTAACAACTCTCCAGTTTTAAAACCAAGCCATATGCAAATAAAAGCAAGTTTGACGTAGCGGTAGGTAAACCAACTGCGTGATGATATTATATCAAATGGGAAGGCATTCTGTGGTTTTTCAAGTACTTTCATCCCGGAATGTTTTGCAGTTGGCAGCTTGGTACTCTGTCAACCACTAATGGTCAGAAATAATTGCATATATTAAACATTTGAAGAAATAGCTTAAAAAACAAGGCGAAGCAGGATAAAAGCAAAAGCATCGCTTACTTTTCACAACCAGACACTTCACAAGTTTTAGAAGGTTACTACGTTACTACGTAAAGAAATTCTGTGATGGAAATTTTGCATGATAATGCCAAAAGAATGTGCCTGGGGAATTCGCAGACAAATCCGAATGCCCGTAAATGAGTATGGTAGACCAATTTATGCTAATGCTGCCACTTCCATGATAACTTGTGGATAAGACGTTCTCCCTCTCAAGAAGTTATTGGGATGTGCTGTTTAGCCTAATGCAAATACACTTGAATGATGCGCCAGTAGACCGGATTGACAGTTTACCCGTGAACGTGACGAGTGCTTGTGAAAGTAGGTGTGCAGCAGGGCGGTTGAAAACCAAGAGAATTCGCGTAGGTAAATGTAGAGTTGAGGGGATTGTGGCACTATAAGGCTAATGTGAGGGCAAAATCCATTTAATTTGGTCATGATATCACTTGTTGGATTAACTGGTCTTGTCTGCTTCTTACAAAGAATCTTTCCTTCTTCAACTTAAGGATGTGCAGCTGTGACTTTAGACCAATGTCAAGGAATTCATATTAAGCAAATCCATCTACTGTGAATCCTACACAAAGTGGGGCTTACCAGAGACAAAACTAATTTCTCAATACGAGATCCTCTGCGTAAAAATTGCGATGGGCGATAAATGCCAAATGGACTTGAGGTGGATAAGGTATAAATTAATAGTTTTTTGATTTTACTGTCATTTGTTAATGGATGAGACCCATCTGCTTGGCAACTTCTATGACCGTCCAAGTTGATTTTTTCATAGGCGAATCGCTATGTCACTCATCGTAAAAGCAACTCAGAATCCATTTGAAGTTAATCTTGAATGGACGTGTAGTTGCCGTTAGTATTGAAAACAGAGGATTATCTGGATGCAATGCGTCTATCTTTGAGAGAATAATCACCATCGTTAAATTGGTTAGAGAAGTTTAAATTGGACAGGACGGTTAGCTTCCACATACATCATCCGTCCCAAATGCAGTATTGAAAATGCTGCGAGAAGCTTCCGCATCTTCTAAGCTCTGTTTAAATGACTAACGCAAAGAAGTCCAAACTACACCCTTTAGGCTTAATCAAGGTTATTTGATGTGAGGGTCATGTTTTTTAAACATATTATCTGCAATAAGGTATTACGACTAAAAATCAAAATAATGAGAAGGAAGGCTTTGATGATGCGTCTTTAAATTTCTCCGTTTCAGTCAATATCCATCAGACTCATACTACTTCATGCCACACCGTAGTGACAGAGAAGGTCAAAATGAAAACACGAAATATGTCACATTTCTGCTCAGTCACCTGTGGCATAAAGTTTGCGCGAACATCGGTGGCATAAGTCAGTGAGGATGAAACCGTAGTTTCAGACACAGGGCCCCCACTTAGCGGACCGAATGGGGCTGGTTTTACTAGCTAATGCTGACGAAATTGGTCTCCTGGAAGCCTTTGAAATGGCCGAGTAAAAGCCGAATCCGGGTTAATTACCCCTAGTTCTCGTCCATCCCCGCCCACATTTGATCCTGTGGGTGGCCGCGGAGTGGCGTTGTTTGTTCTCCACAATTTTTATTACCCAACTGGTCCAAAGTTCACACGCAGTTTGTGTTTGGGGTGGAAAGAGGAGAAAACGCTTTTCACACCTGTGGGCACAAGCACAAAGGCGGAGATAAGCGCTATCAGGTCGTACCTAAACATACAAAGGAAACCTCAGCATTTTTTTGTTTCTATTCAGTAAAGTGGCATCACGCTACCTTTAGCAGTGGATGTCGTCGAATCATCATCCTTTTATTCTCCATATAAACTGGTATTTAACTATCTTCCCTTGTTTCGACCGTTGACGCTTTCGTTTACATATTCGTATCCTAATCTTCTCATTTCTGCCTTTCATTTTTCTTCAGTCCGTCAGCTCTCAAGAACTTTGTTGTTGTAACTTTGCTTTTCAAGTTACCGTTTTCAAAGTTGCTATGCGAATCATTTAAAGAGCTTTGAAGTGTCTCATTCATGAAAAATGTGTGACTTCTCAAAAGGTGTATCACCTCCTCCAACTTTTTAATCACGTAATACTTCAGCGCAAATTCACAGAATAAGCAGAATCTACGTGCTTCGAAATAATTTAAATCAGTAAGAGGGGGACTAAATATGCAACTTTAAAAGATTTTTTCTGGCTGTATAAGTATCATACGGAGGTTTAATAAATTATGGCATCAGTGAAATTTATATTCATCCAACTTTGAGACACATAACTTACTCACGTAGTCCGTAGAAATGAAAGAAATTGTGGTAAATTGCACCGCGCGCAACCCAGTAACTGCGGTTGAACTGCTGTGATCAAGAAGTAATATAAAGGCTCACTAAAACGGATGTCAACATTGGTAGGCAAGATGCATTCTTTGCTGCCTTAAAACATATTCCAAGCTAATTTTTTCATATATCCTTGGTAGAAAATAAGAAATTTTCCTAAGCTGAAAGTTTTGTGAAAACTAATTACTAAATGGAAGCAGGAAGGGTGTGAGATAATGCAGTAATCACATATGATTTTCATTTATTAGAATTAACGCTAAAGAGTGTTTACTTGGTGAGGATAGTTGGTAATATTTGTGGAGGAATATAAGGTACCATCGAGAGGTGTACCGTCCTAAAGAAACACGTTTCAATTGCGTCGTGCATATTGTATGCAGGTCAGCTCGGGCAATTTTTGCTTCATTATAACAGACACGACTTGAACCATAGAAAATTAGGATGCTATGATATATTCCGTCCTTTACGCTCCTTTGATAGCGAGCTTTCAAATTCCAAACTTTTGACCGAGTTAAGAGTACATCTGCGTATTATGATGGTAGAAGAGAGCGCACAGACTTTACGCTTCCCTTTCAGCACATGAGTGCAATTTAGTGAAGCAAGAAAAAGAATGCGCATTTTTTGTAAATTTTTGAATACCCATTGTGTTTACTGACCCGAAAGCCACTTCATTTTATAAAAAATGAAGTGTAAATATTGTCACAATTAATGTCCTTTTTCACTAACCTCAATGGAAAATTCACATAAAGTTTTAGGTGTTTGCATACAATAATTACCTCCTTCAAGTCAACTAACAGTGTGGATGCATGAAACATTTGTCGATGACTTTGTTGTTAAGTGACTATCCTTATCGACATGCAATAAAAAATGATAAGAACTAAAAAGCCACGAAATTTGGGTGGACAGCGCTATTTTCTAATCTTATGCTACGTAAAATTGCATTAAAGTTCTCGCTGTTATGCAGTTCTTTATTGCTTTGGAAGTTGTAAATAGGAAATTACTCGGCCTATAATCCATTTGTTTCATAAAAGTCAATTATTAAACCCATATTCCTAACATTTTTGGATTGTATTTGTTCTGACAAAATAATGACAGGGAATTTGGTACTTCGCAAAGCAACGCATTAACATTGATGCAGAAGACAGCCAAAAAATTAGAGGCTCGATACGAAATCAGAAGCACATCCCTGAAACTATCGACAAAGTATTTTTTAAAGAAGCAGCAATAATAGCCAAGTTCAAAGTGCTCCAGATCGGGTGTGAGAGAAAATATTTTCCCCCAAGTGAACAGACAGATCAAACATGAAGATGAGGCCCTTTTAAAAGTGAACAAGCAGTTTGCATGGAATTAGCCACATAGCAACGAGTGATGTCCATCGATACAATGTGATTTAAAAGTGTTTTACTGGAATTTACGCGATAGGTGGTGAGGAAAATTGCTACCTCTTGTATATCAGTCAATCAATTAACCCAAAACTAATAAGACCCTCATTAAATCACATTAAGAATGCACCGATAAATGTGAATCAAATGATGTGCATATGAAATTTATCAAAGACCACATCTTATACAAATTTATGCAATTTACTTTCACTTAATCTCACATTGGGCATTGTACGGGATGCTGACATTTCGTCCAATCCCCTTTTATGCCCATATCTACAGCGCGCAAATCTGCACTTGTGATTGGGTTACGTCTCACCCACACCAAAGTGACCACGGACGCGAGTTCGGTGATTGGCTGGAGACATGAGATATCAAAGCAAGAATCAAGCATAGAACAACAGCTTTTCTTCTTCAAGAAGAAACATGGAGATTCTGGGTTCTGAAAAGTACTACCTCCTTTCCGCCAGCGACACGGACCTCTGCTGTAGTCAGCAAGATTTGCAACGACTTCGAGAACGCGTCAATCCCATGCAGTCCTCGATGACGATTGGTCACTTCTACCGATCGGCTTTTAAAGTGCCTAATAAGCTATCTTTTTCGCCGTCAGGGTACAAACAACAGCAACTCCAGAATGACCTTTTTTGGCCTTCTTCTTCTGAGGATTGGAAGTCTACTGCCCCTATGGGTGAGGAGAGGCCCTGCTTTCACGGCTCGCTGAATGATTTACAGGAAGGACCGATTGATTTATCTCTATCAAAGGAGAAAAAAAACAATAACTCCTCTAGGTAACCATTCTTGACTTGAGCTTTATGTGACAGTTCCTTTGGTATTTCAATTCAGTACGAAAATACCCCTCACTTCATTTAACCTACGTCTGTTCCATTTCATCACAAGAGTGCGAACCCATTTTAAAATGCTATGAACATTCAAAGTCACAAATTAATAGCTCTTGTTTGGTCAGGTAACTTCTAATTTTTATGTTTAAAGGAGACCAAAGAACGGATTTTACTCTTATAATGCAGTTTTACCATCAATTGTATGGCGCAAAATTTAAATTAAAATTGTATGAAGCTTTTCTTGATTAAAGCCTAATTCCATTAATACAGACCGAGTGAAATAAAGGAAATGATTTATAAGATCCTTGTTTGCGTGTGCTTGGTATCTAATTTTTCATTTTTAAACTGTGGCAGATAAAAGCTTTAAGCAAAAACACTAATGTCCACCTTTGACTACTTTTTATGTGGGTGGTCTTAACAGTGAGATTTCCTCAAGGAATTTGTAAACAAGAAATGTTTTGTGATTCAGGAGTAAGGTAAATTATATTTGAGCACTTTTTGCTGTCAATCACTACATTTCTTTAGTGAATGTACACATTTAGGATCAACACTACTGATATTCACTTCATTGTACTCGACTTTCATGCTTAAAACCATCAATCAAGACGGTTTCATTAATCAAGTGATGGAAAAAAAGCACATAAGTGAGCCATACTGTGACTCTCGCTAACCAGACTTATGATACAAATATTACAAAAGTTTGGAATGAGCTTTTGAAATGTATCAGAGCCAATTTAGATGAAATGTGTAGCTTAGCCTTGTGTGAATGGTTGAAGGGATCAAGCCACCCTGACGCTAGGAACTTTGGCGATCCACTTCTTTGGGATCGAAATGACTGCAAAAAAGAGTAAAGCAGATAACGATGATAAATGACTAGAAGTTTCCACTGAAAAGGATAGATATGTAGGCACTGCTAAATGATTCAATTTAATGCTTCATATGATCCGCATGTCTCGTATCGGAATCACATAATGTATAAGAATTTTTGAAGGGGCATTTTACGGAAGTACTGAAGTTTTATTTTACAACGGTATTACAACTCGGCTGCACCAACTTGATGATTGGCACGAATAAAGTGTAACGTTTTCTGGTAGTTAAATTGTAAATAGTGATGAAGTTTTCATCTTTATTAATACAACCATTTATCATTATTCGAGGAGGAAAGTTATACGCTGCGTCACCTCCCCTGCACACACTCTTTACTTTAGATCTCAGTTGAAGTAACCCCACAGCAGCGATATTTTTAGTCTGTTAGCCACTCCGAATGCGTAAGGATACAAGAGTGGATGCACTGCCGATACCTAAGAAACGCAGATCTTTCTCACATCATCACAACGAGGTCTTCACGGATAACTTAATAAACCTGTGTCATCTGGAACAGAATGTAGGAGAGACTGGCACCAAGTAAATGAACAAAGTTTAGCAAACGTAAGAGGAACGTATTTAACCGAATTCACAGAAATATGATAAGATTTTGGAAAGACGTGAGAACTAAATGCGATATTGTCAATATTTAATTCCCATCATTTCGTATAGACATGCCTTGACCTCGGCAGCAAGGTAAGAAGAGCTGAAGTAATTACAAAACAGTCAACGTCTGCGGTTTGTGGAATCATCTACTTGTGAAGCTAGATAACTTATGGTAAAAGGTTTGGCCCTGCAGCCATTTCAAACACCTGAGTTGGTAGCGAAAGGAAATAATATTGTTTTACTAACATTTGAACTATAACTTTATCGAGTGAACATTGAATTGATCTTTTTTTGGGTACCTTTGGGTGAATGAAAGAGCAGCTGATCTACTGAGTCTGAAAATTTCAGCCTCTGCTCCTACCAAGCCGGAGAGCTGTACCCAGAAGACTTAACAGTACGGACGCCTACCTCGTCTCCCCCCTCTATCTCTGTCTCCTCCGTAGTTGGGCCGTCGAAGATGCCTGTAACGGCTAAAGCTCCGTCGGCTAGACGGCCTGGACGGAAGCTGTTACAGTGTCCTGTGCCCGGTTGTGACGGTAGCAGTCATGCTTCGGGCAACTACGCCTCGCATCGTAGCATCAGTGGTTGTCCAAAAGCGGACAAAGCCATTGTACAGGCCTTCCATGTAGAACAAAAGTAAGGGCCTTAGTGATTTACTTTCCAAACTTGGTGATATTAGCGCTCACTGTCTCAAAAATACAGTCTGGCAGGCAAATTCTAGTGTTAGAAAATATCCAATGCTATAAAATAGTCAGGCAAATGTCGCTGAGCACCTCAAAACCAGTCAGTTGAACTAATTTAGGATTGAAAGAGGTGTATCTAAACTTATCACTAGAAGCAACAAATAATGGCCTAAATTAAGCGGCTTAGCCATTAAAGCATTCTTCTAAACAGCACTAGTAGAAAAGATCTCACATCTTTTATGCACTAAAATGTTTGTCTGCGGGATTTTCTCCTTAATCTGTGTGAAACGGTCCATGGGGAAAAGTGGTAATAATATTCTGTTCTGTTTAGCTTATCCATCCAGTTTTGTGTTCGAAGTACTTAAATCACCTAGAGAAAGTCTACAAGACCCTATTTCCTAACTTACTCAGTAGCAGAGCAATCTAGTGATTGCCACACGGAGTAAATAGATTTGTAAATAAGCAGGTGACGGGTTAAAATGGCAAAGTGCTGTCAAGTAGTAACTGAGCACAAAAGCCTCCTTTGTGCCATTTTTATGAAAGGTTTTTCAGCGCAAATTTCAATGTAATCACATCGTAATCAGCCAATGTTGATTTCAAAAGAAGGATGCCGCGAAGTTTTGTTTTGTTAAGTCCGCACAGTTCCCGAAATTTGAAATATAACAAGTGGAGAGCGACTTAGTTTCCGTAAAGGGGAATTATTTGCTACTCACTCCCAAATAGGATTGTGCTGTCAAATTATCCATACTAGGTGAATCTTCGCCAAGTCATAATGAGATACTTATTTGTACAAAAAAAAATGAAAATTTAATTACGGACAAATGTACAACTACGGATTTCTTACGCCGTTTTGATCAGACATCCTTGATACTAACCACCTAAAAAGTAATTTACTTGGACAATCATTATTTAGTTTTTTTGAATCTTTTTTTACTCAGTGTCATTTTTAAAATGTTTAAGTGGGAAAAGTAGATGATTTTCAGAGAAGCAGTCATAACCAAAAAAGAAAATATTTCAGACTTTTGAGATATTTTGGAATTAATTATAAGCGACGCGAAAATTCCCATAAATGTTGAATGAGCTTTAAAGGAAAAATATTACTAAAAAGGTCAAGAATAATAAAGTCTTTCAGAAAAGTACAAAAAACTTGGAATAAGTGAAACGATGAATAGTCAAGTCGATGATGTATTCTAAGGAGTAGACGCCGTTTGAAGCACATTGACGGGACCTGAGCTTCCCCCTTCACCAGTACTTTAGTATAGTAAAAGGATGGTTATAAAATTCGGTGCCTTATTTCGTTTTCTATATTTCAGCCAGAGAAGTTTTATCACCTTCCGGTTATTCATTTATACCTTTGAAATATGTAGGGTAAAAAGTAATAAGTTTTTCATATCTCCCCCTCTCAAATATCAAAACTATCCTCCAAAATTAGGTTTCAAAAGTCATGGTTGTCTCAGTAATTGTTAAATTAATTCAAGCAAAAACAAACCTCAATTAAGCACATAAAGGTAAGGTTTTGGGCATCTTAAGCAACTAAATTGAACAGTTCCTTCTTGAAGTTTCATCTAGCAAACATTTGGCTCATTCTAGTTGAGAATAAAAGTGGCCAATGTTTTTTTCTCATATGTTAACTGCAAGTTGACATGCTTAAGAGTTTATGTGAAATGACGAAAAGTTTAGCAATAGGTTTTTAAAATGATATAATCTTTCAGGAAACACTGCTGCAGAATCGCCCATCCATAAAGTAGGTGTTATCTTACGGAGAGAAGGTAAATAGATAAATTAATGGCTTACTACGTTATTACCGTGACAGAGAAGAAAACTATGGCACCATTTTTACTCGCCTTTACACAGATGTCCTACCCCGGGATGCGATGGCTCGGGTCACGTGACGCGGAACTACACCAGCCACCGCAGTCTCAGCGGCTGCCCACGGGCCCACGTGTTGGGGATTAAGCGGCAGCACCAGATCCTTGCATACCGCAGCCAGCAGCAAGCCCAGGCTCAGGCGCAGCTCAGCTGCCTGAGTCTCTGTCGTCTGCAGGCGCTCTCTTCACTCCACAACAAGGCCAAACCTGGCGATACGAGTGCTCAGTGGACGCCGGATTCGATGTAAGGCAAGATTTGTTCTTACTGTTACAACTGTTTAATTCCATAAACAATGAAGTGAAAGCGGTTGGACATTCACAGGAACCACATTTGAGATGTGTTAGGATACTTGTCACGCACCCTACCTCATAAACACAGGCTGATGGAATACGATGCCTGAGCCCGTACCATTCACTTTCTAGCGGCGAAGTTAGTAGAGGACTTGCTTGAGTGTCTTAAGGAAGGAAGATTGTCTGCCGGAACCAAACCGGAGTGGAAAAATTAAAACATTAAAAATGATAATTTTTGTATATTTATTAATAAACTCTGTGTTAACGCCTAGAAGCATAATTAAGGCTTTGCGCTGGTGCTTGAAGGCTTAAGATAAAAAGACAATTGTCTGATCGCTTCTTCTCTCTAGGGTAAATGCAGATGCTTCGGTTGCACAAACTACTACGAATGACTTTCCTCCGTCAAGCGAATCACACGAGCTGGGAGGTAACGAGGTTCCCAAAACAGAGACACTCTTCTCCACTGCCCATCTCCTTCTTAATGCTGGTGCCAACAATGTTGCGTCCCAGACATTCACTAAGCAGGAGCCGATGAGCGATTGAAAGGTGCATCAGCCCACTTTGTACATAATCAGCGTCTGAATTGCTATACGGAGGTTCCAATGACTTTTCAATTTGGAGGTAAAATTGCCACTTGGACTACAAACTGTTCACACAAGTCTTAGCATTCATGACTAATTATGAATAAATACATATTCGTATTTACTGTAAGTTCTTCGGAGGAGCGAGAAAATTTTACAATAAACAGAAACTAAAGCAAAACCACATACTTTACATCTAGGTAACGGCAATCATTTTGGTATTTGCAGTTGTTGTAAATGTAGTAAAGGTCTTTTTAACCCATGCTACTTAGGAGTTGGTTCATACTGTGTTAACTGCGAGTTGCACAGTTATTGTTTAGCACCCCATTGGGGTGGCACTCCTAGACCTATCACGGGAACTGTTTATTACCATAAGGTGTAGGTAACATTAAATGAATCCATAATCTAAATTTATAGTAATGTGAACAGTTCCAATCGTTATCATGTATATGGGAGAAGGTCCCATATTATAGGCTTTACTCGTTATCTACCTGGAAGTGAATTTAGGCTTGAGGAACATTACTGACTGATGCTGCAAGTAGGCCGTGAAGTGACCTTTCTTCTCGAACTTTGCGGAGAGCAAGTCGGTAGGGCAACTGAATTTTTCAGTCATTGGAGAGTTAAGAAAATTATGCTAATTTACTCTGCAATGAGAGGTAATAATAAGTGCGAAATGTGGTTGTTATTGAAGTTTGTAACCTTTGCACTTTTGATAAATTTTACATCTTAAAGCTAAAGACCGAACGAAAAGTTTTAGTTACCATACTCCTCCTTTAGACAAGTGCCTGATATTTTTTAATCATGCTTAAAACACTTGGAGGGTTTCATAGCATCGCGACATTCATCATAGTGGTGTTGGCGCACATTTGATTAGGTTCGTTCAGACACTTCTTCGAGTAATCTAACACTGCCACCACCTTCAATATAGAAACTTTTGACCAGACACTTTTTCATAAGACATTTTCTCATGGAAACCGTAAATAATGTGGATTTTTTGAATATGCAAAACTATTGGACGGAAAGCCTTGTCATCTCGCAGTCCTTCCTGTTCAGACTAGAAGCAGCGGCACCATTTGAGAATGCGCTGCTTAATCTCTGCTAAGTATGTGCAGGACCCCACTATGAAGTAAATATTACCTGTAACACCTACTCCGAATACCGTATTGGGGTGATGGTTATCACTAAAGCGGGACTTATTGCCCAGCTAGGAGGTATTACTATGGAGCGCAGGGGACAGTGAACTGTTCAGCGGGAGTCAAGTGGAGACATAATCCATATTAAGCCCTTTGAGTTTAGTCATGTGAGTGACTTAAATGCCATACATCCTTCATACAGTATACCGTCAAGTATTTTACCTCCAAAATGGTATTGTGTTGTTAGTGGAGGTGCAGAGAGACTCAGAATATGAAAATAACACCAACACTTTTTGAAATTGGATGAAATTTTTTTTATTAAGAAGCAAAACAATTCCCAAAGATTCCAAACTGCCATTGTCTGGGTAAAACAAAGCAAACCCTAGTTTTTCCTGCATGATAAAGCTATTGCTAATTTAACGAAAGGTTGGCTGCGGAAAATAACCAATTGTATAGGCGTTTTGGGGTGTGATTTCATAAAGCCACATTTGAATGTAGTGTTTAACTAAGCAGTCACCAAAGTCTCTGCAGCTTGCCACATTCGGGTCAAGCGAAAAAAAAGATTGTAAAGGCAAGCAATTTCCCTAACTTAGCCGTAGCATGCAGAGACTGGAAAAAGCGTATAGCACTAATGTGAAGAAGGACTGGGAGACCGGTAGCATGACTCGATGGTCAATCTGCACAATGCGTAGGGACTACAGTGCCCACGTAATTAAATGCGCAACTAAGTGAAATGCCAAATCACTTTTGGTCCGTGGCATGGCATTCGGGCCTCGCCAATAGCCCCTCCGCCCTACAGCACATCACTGATGTAGGTTTTCCCGTTAAATTTCGACTTACTAGGGCTCTGGCTAAGATTTGGAAGCAAAATAAACCTCATGAGAATGTATATAGCATAGATAGGATGAAATAGGAGGGGTAGATTTACTAGCCACGACAACGAGTTTTACAAACTATGGGAGGAAGGCGTACTTAACAGGCAAAGATGAAAAAAAATGAGTTAAGGTCATAAAAAAGTGTACCAAGATAAGTTCAGAAGAATACGTGTTGCTTATGCAGCACTCGCTAGCAATAATGAGTGCTGAATAGGTTATTATGTGAAGATTTCAAGCTTACAGGAAGCAGATTTCGAAAGGTTTAAGTAGAAGCTGCTTCTATTAGTAAGTGGAGCAAATCCTATGGCACAAACCGTAGTGTATGTTAAAACCAGCACATAATTAATGGCTTCAGCAAATCTTGGCCTCCCAACAAATGTCTTTGATTTTGGTTACACAATTTCTGCAACTCTAACTTTTAAAAGTTAGAGGGTTTATAAAATAGGAATTGTTTGTTAGGCCATTAAAATGATGCATACTACTAATAGATATCAATAAAAGGAAAGTCAAAGCAAACCAGATTTCCAAATATTTTAATTGTTTTAGTGGACTGCGTATTATCCGCCCTCGGGGAAAATGAATCGCGATGAGGCATTGAAGATTTTGCGGAGGAAAGATGCTATTCTTGAAAACCCTTCAGTTGTTGCAGAGGCTATTGAAGTGTATGTTGGAGCTGAATTTCTCTTCCTTTTTGGGTATCCTTGTGCGGTGCTACTTTGTGTTTTAGTGTTTCCCTTCGATATGGGTTGTTTTTTAGTATTATTATTACCGACAAGGTTCATTTACTAACTTTTTGCCATTGACCACTCTTAGTTACGTGTACACTTTGTCACCACACATTTTTGTGTCCGGTCTTGGCTCTTTTTTCCGAACTGCTTTGCTTAGTTTGTGATTTGTGATACGGAGATATAATGAGGTTACCTACTTTTAGTTCTTCTGATTGTATTATTTGGTATTCGTTTCTTTGGAAATTGCATTGTTAGATGCAATCGTGATCACAGCTAATAAATTGCGATTAATTTGACAGAGTTCAGAATACTGAAACGGACCACGGAAATAGTGGTGCTGCGTCTGAAACCAGTAAAGAATCAGAAAATCCTGCCGACATATTAGTCGATAGCTATAAAGGCGCCATTGAATTTCTCTTTGAGATTGGCACATGGCTTACCTACACCGACGACGATGCGCAATCAACGCGCAATATTATCGAGTCTGTTGTTATGGAGACCATCTTGCAAAATTATGACCGAAACAAAGCCATCAAGTGCCTTACTGAGGAAAATGTTGATGTAAGCCCAACTTGTTTTAAAGTTCTGTTTAAAGCTAAACTTCGGGGTGCTGTGGGGCTAATGCTATATCAGGTCTAAGACCACTCGAGCTCAAGGTAGACCCTGGGCAAAGTCGTTAGGTTTTTTACCTTTTGGTTCGCAGGACACAATGGAGTGGCTGAGTCATCTAATCGAATCGGCGCGATGGCGTCAAACCATCTACGAGTTAGCCCAACAACCACGTAACGAAGACTGCCCTTTCCTCTCCCTCACCATGCCTTGCATAGCCGTGAAGGAGGAGCTCATCGGTGAGCTTATCTCCGTGCCCTTGGCCTGGAACACGTTGGAGATCTTCCTCAAGTGCGTTGCATACATTCTCCACCCATTGTTAAGCGCCAATACGGAGCTGATGGATGACGATCTCTTCTTGCACGACGTCGCTTTTCTCAAGTCTGCCTCCATGTCTTCTACACAGCAGCAACTACTACAGCAACAACAGCAACAGGATACGGTGTTCAATCATTGTCTGCTTGATGTGGAGGCAGACCCCGATAAAAAGAGGATTTACCAGATTCTGCGACACTTTTTGGTAAGAATAAAGTCGTCTTTTCGGATGAGATATGAAAAGACGAGTTTTCCATGTATTTTTTGGAGTCATGGTTCATACTCGTTGTCAAGTCTTGTCTTGTTTTCCGAATGATCATCTATGTGGCACTCTTTACTTCGGAGGTAAAATTAGTTCCTATCGTCCCGTGTCTAAAGTAGCTGTTTTTTTTCAGGGAAATCGTTGAGTTCGTATCCCCATAGCGATACAGTAGTACCTTCTTAACTACTGTATCTTGTTGATCCGGGTCTTCGGATATTTAAGCCTTATGTGAGTGATGTTTTTATATTGAGACCGTGACTTCTGCTTTTTTTCGGTTTACCAGAAAGTGCAACCTTTAATATTTTAGTTCGGGAGTATTTTCTGTGTATGTGTTAGAATATGAGTGTGCGCTAGACCTTCTCCTTAGAACGTTTTAAAGCACACATTTTGATGAGTAACGTAAGAATAGATGGGAGTATAGATACAGGTAATATGAATAGGGCTCCATGCAGGTGCCACAGGAGACTGGAGGACTCGCCTTTTGGTATTCCATTAAAACATTTTACTTTGCTGAGTTGCTATTTTTCGAGCAATTGCTAATCTGAGTCGGATGTTACAGTCCCTATTTATACAAGACTCTTAACAAAAACTTTGGTTTGGGGACAGAGAGCACTGCTTTCTTTTCCTTTTGCCCAAGAACAACTTTTAAGGCTAGTCGTAAACAGTTGTTCAACGCATCAGAACCATTGTATCCGATGGAAATTGGGGTCTTATGACAGGTTATTAATACTTAAACGTATATTTGTTTCCGCAATCTGGTGACTATTTATTATCTGCATCGCTTGCTAGCATGACCTAGCTGAGGTTTCACCCGTTGCCTCTTTAACGTCAACAGCCTCCCTTCTCATTGAAGAATCGACGAAAAATACTTTTGATACTAGTTAGTGATCAATAGGCACATATTCCCTTTGGCAACGAGTTTCGTACTGCTGCCAGGGCTGCAGTCCTACGTATCGCTTGTACATACTTCAGTGCAGTGCCGCTTAACACATTCACTATCAAAGTCCGGATGTTTTATCTGGCCGATCTAAAATCATCTGCAATGCCGCACCGAATAATTCAACCACTCCTCAAAAGCTAAAATGTAATCCTCCTCACACCACATCCCCATTCACCTCTAACACTGTCCCCAGCCGCCGTCTCAGAGGCGTTTTGTTACTTTTCCTTGTAGGAGATGGGTTGTCATAGTGAACAGACCTACCTAATAATTCAGTCAATGCTGCAATGTCTGATTCGCCAGAGAAATGACAACGCTGCGAGGCACCTCTCCTGGCTACTCGAGTCAGAGGCGAGTCGACGTGGGCGGGATGTCAGTCGGTACAGCGTCTACTTCTGCTTCGCCCGAAACTACCCCACTGAGGTGGCTGCTATGCGCGCCATACTCTCTGAACAGTCCCTTCTTCCCCAACCACTCGACGCGGTGAGTTCTTAACCTTTTTATAAATGAAAAGTGAATATCATTTGTTTAGAAGTACTTAGTGGAATAATGGTCAAATTCGTGAAATTTTATTTTACTTCTCTAAAGTGGTTGAAGGACATGTTAAATTTTATCAACTGAAAGGGTGCCAAAAGCTTTTATTGGCAGATAGTCTGTTCTACGTTTATGGTTGCAATATTTTCGACCTCACTGAATTCGCTATTAATCTCGAAGATTCATTTTTGCCCCAGTGTTGGAGAGCGTCTATCTAGTCGGTTGGAATAGAGGTTAAACTTCTTATCTAGGGCTGAAATTCGCTAAACGCCGGTGATCCCACAATGCTATAGTTATGCTTAAAGTAGGATTTATTTTCGAACCACACCATGGGCCAATTTCTCTGCATTTTGCAGCTTTATTTGGCATACAGAGGCGAAGCACCTCCTCCAGTCGGCCTGATTCGGCAGCCTCTTTTCATCGGTTAGTAATTCTACTACTCTAATCCTGCATTTTCCACGCTGTAAATTATTAAAGTATGTTTCCCTCTTTTCGTTCCTCTGGTGATTGTGGATCTATCTATGTGAGTGAGCTTGGTTACATTTGATGTTCGATTCTCTTCTTGCATAATGAGTTTTACTTGGGTAGACTTTTCGTTTCATTCAACAGAAATCGAGTTACTCCTTGATTCGATCCGAATCCTGAATTAACCACTGTTTTTTTTAAAAAAATGATCTCTGGTAAAGTAATATTCCTCCTTATATTGTTTTCACTTTTTCATCAGCATGAAGAGGTTCAAAATCAAAAAGGTAGAACAGCCATACGAACAACACATTACTTTAGGTCGTTTACTCTGGAAGTTGGATCCGCGTGTATTTTTGCCTGAAATCAGTGTTGTTTAACGGGAGTAACAGTTAGCTACACGACACTACTGCTCCAAGAGAGAGGAGGGACTGTAGCCAATGTTACCGGGCCATAGGGGTGTAGCACCAACCAGCTCAATGTATCCTGTGAAAAAAGAACAACGGTGTTGAGTAGTAAGGGCTACGGTCATAGTTTCCACGCCGCGAAGGTTTAAATACTGGGCTGGCTACACTGTGCTCCACCACGCTTTTGCAGTGATGCTAGCGGACGCGTTGTTTGCAAGTCCGGAGCGCCTGCTGAGCGAGCAGCAGGAGTGCTACGCTTACCTCTATGCCTACGCCTCGGTGACCGCAGAGAAGGTGGACTTTGAAACCGAGTGCCGAATCCGCCTCGACCGCTCACGAATCGCTGAGGTCAATAGGGAGGTGTTGGAGGCTAGCCGCATCTGCAAACACGTGAGCTTTCTCTCCTTCCCTTTTGCCCTCAGCGTATTTGCTGAACTTGAAATACCCGGTCCCTAGCTTTGGTAAATTTCCTCTTCTACCTGAAAAGTTTTACTTTACGTGTGTATTGAAGGGAGCAAATCGAAATACTTAGGGGTTTGATGATATTTTTAAAGGCTAAGTGTGTAAAACGTTGCAGGAAAGGCGGGTTATTATTTTAGTTATGAAATGTTCTATAGTTATTTGAGCCTGAAAATGCTGCTTTTTGTGTAGTCGGTCAATATTCCAGCATTTTGCACGGCTTTAAGAAACCATTCAGTGCCTTTAAGGCGGTATCAGGCCTGTTTACGGATTTGCGCAGCATTATCTGTGTGCCGTGGTTAGTCGAATAATACCTTTTACCTTTTCTAATCACAAGCCTTCCCATTTTTCATTTATTTGATTGTAATAGTCATTCGTCCACTGAGCACTGGTGACCGAATCACCGCTGGGCACATTAACGGAAGCCCGAGTCTGGACATAAGTTTGTCATAAGCTAACAGGAAGGCATGGACTTCCGCAGCAAAGGTTAAGAGGGGCAAAGCATTAGTATCAATGCCGTAGAGGCTAAATTACGGGAGGCTAAGGATTCGCCTGGTAAAAGATACCCTGCTGTAAGATCGCGAGATAACACTGAGTCATTAATGACTAACAAATCCTCTTCTCTACTTCAGTGGAATACCATGACAGGCAGCGCGGTGAGCTTACGAGCCTTCCGTGATTTGCCGACCCTATTGCAGTGCCTGCACCACCGAGCGGTATCTTTTGGTGTATTCCGCTTCCTCTGGGTCATCTTCCGCTCCAAGCGGGTGGACTTTGAGCTCAACCTCGAGACAATGAAGCCCTACTGCATCGTTGTGAATGAGCTTGCCACCCTTAACCCCTTCATTCGGCCCGCGTTACTCTCCTTCGTCACTGAACTGCTCGGGTCTGTTATGGAGGGCATGGAGGATCTCAGTCAGGTGAGGTTGTCTTTCACAGCTATTTTAATACTACGCGGATCGAGAAGTAGCCTGGTGAGACTAGCAGTTTATGCGAAATGACTAAGATTCTATGTCACTGACAGGGGGATCGAATCAAGCAAGACTGGGAGGGGTAGTGTGATAGCAAGTATGGCTAAAGTAAGCATTATGGATTTTCTTGTCAGTTTGATTTGGATCATTGGTTGTGGCCACGAGAGATAAAGTGATGTGAATTGGCACACCTAGCTGATCTTTTTGTGTAAGTTTATGACATATTTACCGAGACAATTTGGTAAGTCATCCCGACTGAACTCCGTTCCGATGATTTGATGCATCCATTACTGATCAAGTTATTAGGCCATTCGGCCTTTCATTTAAAGTTTTTGTCCTTTCTACCGCACATTCAGGATTCATGAGAGTTTGAAATGGTAAAATGCGGTCGCAAATAAGTTTTTATTGCAATTATAGTTAGATCGTGGTCCGTAAATCTGCTTGACTATGTTAGCTGTTAATCATAATTAGTTTCTATCTTGGAATTATACTCTCTCAAGTTTTCTTATCCGGTCCATGGTGTTGTCTTTGTGCTTGTGGCGAAAAGTTGCCATTCTTATTTCTATCCCATTCAGGTAGGATAACTAAAAAAAAACGGCATCTGTATTTTACTTTAACATCCTATTCCTGCAGATTCGTTTAGGATCTAGTTACTTTTAAATGCTTGGGGATGAAGTGGGGATCTTATTTCGATCCAGGAACTACGTTCATGCACCCTTTTTCTTAGGAGTTGGAATTAAAATTGTGGTCTGTGGATAGTAAAACAAAGGATTTAATCGGGGTTAGGCTTGTTGATTTTTGATTATCTGCTCATGTTTAGGGACACTTAATCGGCCTTGGGAATAGGTTTTGAGGAGTCTGAATCGCTTTAATAAGTATCGGTTATCTATCTCCTTTTCTTGTTAGGGTGGTGTTCACTTATCCCCTTGAATTGCAACTGTGTTGTTGGAATTTTCGCATGAACAAACTGAGGAACTAACCACACACAGTTATTGATTTAACGTAGTAACTTTTTTGAAGAAGTCTTCAGTGTTCCCAAAAATATTTTTGTTAAATGAGGTCCCCTATTTTTCATACTTCTACAACAGTATTCATGATTGTCTTTTCAAATAATAGCGTTACTTTCAACGTTGGGGTTCTGTATCCCATTGGCAATCATGTGCTCGGCAATTGACACGGGGCTGATTAAACTATGATTGACTGGTTGTTTTTTTTCTCCCTTTCCAGTTGGAGTACAAGCGAATGCTGGTGGGACTGCTGGTCCACCTCATCACTTGCGGCTACGTTCTACCCACTATTCGGACGATGCATTCTCTCTTCGAGCGGAATCATGTGGACGTCTCTATCGCGAGGCATTTTGTCACCGAGGTGGGTTTGTGTCTCATCTGTTAATCTGTCCTACCTCCCATCCATCCATCCATCCATCCATCCATCCATCCATCCATCC
>NW_020170433.1:490672-513482 GCF_000524195.1 Echinococcus granulosus
ATCCATCCATCCATCCATCCATCCATCCATCTCATATATCCTTTTATTCATTCATCCATCCATCCAGCTACTCACCAAAGTTACTTAACTGCCAATTTTGTCGTATTTTTTGACCCTAGCTCCTCAATGTGGCTGCACCGCCGTATGACCCGACATTCATGAACTGTCTTCATCCTCTCGTATCTCACCCACACATCATTGATGGTCTTCATGCTGGTCGAAACACCGATCTCGTAAAGGAATTTTTAGGTATGTTTCATTCCCCTTCGTCACATCATTGCTATATATTACAGGAATTTGTCACTCAAATACATACTTTTTGTAAACATTTTAGCCCGATACAATGACCAGACACGTTCTGCAAGTCCGGAATAAGGTGGATGCCGTGGTCATTCACCTTGTGTACATATGTGTACAATGT
Organism: Echinococcus granulosus; assembly: GCF_000524195.1. NCBI lineage: Eukaryota > Metazoa > Platyhelminthes > Cestoda > Cyclophyllidea > Taeniidae > Echinococcus > Echinococcus granulosus. The sequence continues at coordinate 491,094 of NW_020170433.1, forward strand.
TGTTTATTTATTAATATTAGTAGTTAAATGTATGCTTGTATTTAGCAATTAGCTTCAAGTCCGCTGTATTACTCTCGTTGGGGTGGGGAGATATTGTAGTATTCGAGGGTCGCCGTGTGTGTTACTTCCATGTGAGGGTTCATTTCTTATTTGCTCAATCGTACTATAACGCCACAGTAATGTGATTCAAAATGCATCCGGAACGGGGCTTGTTCTGATCCAGCGTAGCCTTTGGCTGCGCCAGTAGTCTCAGCTCTTCTGTGCCCAAGTAGTACTGTAATACTTATGTTGTTTTAATGTACCGTTCAGGGAGGAGGCGGTCAGGAAATTCGGGCCTCGTGACCGGATGGTCCTCTCCCGTGCCTAGTGACTGCAGCTCCCCTCCTTCTTGAACATTGTATTTCCCTCTCCATCTTGTCGTCTTTAATAAATATGTCCAAAGTGAATCAACTGGGCTTGTCTAAGAAGGCGAGGAGTAGGGAAGCGGAGACTGATGAGTCGCGCGTTTCAGTACGTTTTCTGCTATGGTAATATGGCTTATAGTGACTTCGGGAAAGGCTCAGGGTGATGCAAATTTTGCTGTCAGGAAGGAATTTCCAAGGGATATAGGCAGCAAAATATGTATTTTTTGGCAAGAATGTTTAAATTTGGTCATGATTTACAAAGTTGTTTGGTGGGGCTAAGCTTAGTACTTTGACGTGACATGCTTAGTCGTCTCACACAAAGTAATGATGGTCTATTTAAGCTCGACAAGAAGATACCAGAATATTTTGCCGAAATTTATGGTTTAAACGCAGGCAATAATAGTTTTTCAACTAAATGGAAGTAACTATATACTCAATACTTTATTTGAGTGACCTAAGAGACTTTTAATTAATCAAATCCTGGGTGCTAATTATTTGATATTCATTCAAAGCTATGCAAACAGTAAATTCAAATATCTAATATTTTTCAAAAGGAATTCTCGTCTAAAAGAAAGGAGTTTAGAAAATATTTAGAAAATGCGGGGGTATTGGATGCGATCACTAACGGTAATCTTGTCTATGTACCGTTGAATAACGGCAATGTTTGTAGCCCTAATCAAATTATTCGAGTTACCAGAAAAACCAACTAACCCAGTCAGGTAATTACAAGAAATATGCAACTGTTACGACAGACGTGCAAAAAGTTTTTATCAAAGGCTATACTTTAGCAGGCTTATAACCTACGGATTAAAATATCGACGGTTGAAGTATCTATTATTGGTATGAAAGCACATAGTAGATTTATAATAGTTGACTTCACATAAATTTTTTAAGAATTATTATGTGTTTTGGCCTTCTAGGATATAAACGGTAAATTATTTTTGAGTAGAGATTATAATATCTCCAACTACTGTACTGCTTTGCAGTGCTCAGTTTTGTATTTGCAAGAACATCCTCTAACATGTTTTGTACATTTGTTAACCGAAACAACACTATTTTTCGATAAATGAGTATAATTATGCACACACAGCATAACTAGTCAACACATTTCCCTTCCGTTAGAATTAATCCAAGTTTTTTGAAAAAATATCCATTTAATACATATTTTGGCAGGTTTCTGATGGAGTGCTTTGATAAGAGACCATTTGAAGAAGAAACAGACTTAAGAAAGAAGAATGATGAACTGAGTGAACGGGTTAAGAATTTGGAACAAATAGTTTGTGAACTACAAGAAAAACTCGAAATAAGCCAAGAAAACACAGAAGAGCCTTCAAATATTCAGAGTTCTGCTCAAGAATCAAACAAACTCTTAACTTAAGGTTTTCGTTTGCCAGAAGCTTTTGCACAAACGTGCAATGCTATGCAATGGTGGATCCACTTTCTTCACATTGTGGAGTAAAGTTCTGTTTATCTAGTAGCATTTGCTCTTTTGGCTTTTAATGTATAACGCTTGGTAATAAATATAACATCACAAATAAGTAAGTAATTGTTACGATTTAAATTTCTTAAACCTCCTAAGGGCAGAAATGGACAAAGATGATTCAATTGTTTTTCGAAATAAAAATAAGGGCATGATTTTAAGTAAGTTTCTTTTGTGGTAACGAAGGCAAGGTGCGCTTAAATTTATACTTATTGAATTTAAGTACATGTACCGCCTATACAATTTTTCTGATTTAATCCCGCTTGCTAAGCTAAAATGTGAAGTGTCTCAATCATAATGTAAGTTGTCCGAGTCGCACGTATCAGTCACGTACGCCAAGAATGAGTTTACTGTTGTATGACAGCAGTAATACACAATCATGTTATTGTATTATTGTGCCCAAATTACAGGATTTTGGCTAATAAAGTTGGGCGAATCCTGCAGTTTGGAGTGAATAAATGTCCCTACTCTTCATCTTGACTGCATGATCCAAAGCTCGGCGAATGGCCAAGCTTGTCCAATTTGTTTGAGCAAATGAAATTAAATGGTCAAGTGAATCTCCGTAGATAATTGAAGACTAAACTATCGGGTGAACTTATGCAGAAAAGATATATATATATATCTTGACTTTGGTCATGATAAATAAAAAGCTGTCTACCATTCAGAAGTGACTTTTACCAAAAGTAACTGTCACTTTTTATTACGGCCTCAATTTACACATGTTATTGAAATATAGGATCTTTAAACTAATTGCTCAAAATAAGGAAAAACTCTAAAGTCCTGTCGCTTCAATTCAATAAAGATAAAGACTGCGCAACTGAAATTGCATTAAAGTGGACTTACAATCTCAACGTTAAGATTGCAGGAAGCATGTCGCTAGCACACTGCTATTTTGGTGGACTTGGGAAATGCTCTAAGTGGGATTTTTGTTAAGTAATTCATGCCATATTATGAAGAATTCCTCGTAGGGATGATAAAACATGCGTTTTAACAGTTAAATTGAATTTCCATTGTTCAACTAATTTTTAAATTTATTTCCAAAAAGTGGCTGGCATTCACCTACATAGACGACTAAGTCAGACCGATTTTCATGACAGTGTTCAAGTTTTAACCGAGGTGCAAGATTATACAGCTACTATTCTAAACACCTTTGTGTAATAATGATGTGAAACATGCAAATAATAATGGCCACCACAGATCTCAAAGTAATCGTCCATTTTACTCCGTCATCCTTTCTTAGGCAGTTTTATAGTCAACAAATAAAAACAAAATCTCATCATTTTTAACAGTACTACTTTTTGGGAACATAAGGAAAATGAATTTTTCAGGTCCACTAACCATCAATCATCAAATGGAAGGACTTATAAGATTTATTAGGTTCGGGTGTAGGGCAACTTGAGGCACAAAAATTACCATTGTTTTGATTTTTGTTTAAGGCTTTATGATGTATTACTGGAGACGTTCTAACAACGAACAAGAAGCTACTATTTTTATTTTTGAAATCTATTAGAGAACTTATTCATACTTTTGCAGAATATTTACTTTAGTATTGTGCGATTAAGCAGTGGGAAGGCAAAACACGAGGTGTAAAATTCGGTCATTTACCACACAAAGCTTGAGTCAAAGTGGCTAACAAAGACCACGTAAAATGGTGAATTTCTAGAGTACTTAAAAAAATCTAACGGTTATTAATGGTTATTTGTTACATGATGGTAGGAATAGTTTCTGATGTTTGTGCGCGTGTCTCCACCAGATTGCAAAGTCAGTTGTTCATCAGTACTTAGTGGATGCGCCTCGAAGCAACACGGAATGCCATTAAAAAAAGAGCATAAATTTTTGGACAAGGAAACACGTTACAAAACGAATTCGAGGTAAACAAACCTGCCAAAGTCTGGATCGCACACTGAGCTAATCACGTAATTAATGCATAGAAAATTATCATATATCTGCAGAAACCTAGAAAATTCCTGTGGTAAATCCCTACCGTCTTTAAGGACTCAAATGAAATTGGCACTGTTGGATGGGATAGAAATATTGTCTGGAACTGAGAAGTGTGCACACGTTGTGACACCATAAAACTTGGTGTAATATTTTTCTTTCCCATGTCTTCGCGTTAAAATGACTTAGAGAATGAAGAAGTAATTTGTTAGGTATTCGCCCATACGATTATTAGGCTGGACTTTCATGATGTGGGCCTACTTAATAAAGATTCTCTCAGTGACGTCCAAAATGTACAGAAGACGCTTAAATCAAACCATTAATTAATTTCCCGGATATGGAAGGTGATACAACCGTTTCGGTATTGCATTTGTTTGTAGTCGCTGCACGTGACCCCAGATCCGCCGAGTACTAGGACCGTTGATCAAGATGGCTAACAGGAGTGTGTGATAAACTTCTGGTAAAGAAGAGCAGAAAACACGGACCAGGTGGTGTCTACAGACGAATTCAAGTGGGTTTTGATTATTGAAAATAATTCAAAGACGGCTAGCTGTACTTTTCCACTAGCATTTTTGGCCGAGGCGATTGTTTCTCAACAGCACACGAGTTGGTTAACACTGATTTCGGAAAGCCTTTCATGGAACTGCACAGAACGAATCCTTTTAAAGGAAGGAGCATTTTCTAATTTGTTCTAGTTTGAATAGTTTGCGCACGCTAAATGGCGAAGTTATTCAGGTCAGTCGGCGATGATTCAGCCGTAGTGGCAAACCTTTTTATGCCGAAGCTTTCCGAGCACTAGAAAAACGCCAAAGTAAGTGCATAAATGTGGTAGAAGGATAAGTCAAGAAATAAAACCATTTTCACTCCAGCCATTTGTTCACTTCTTTGGTCAACTCAAAAGTTCGGCTGTCATTTGTGCGGGCCTCAAAGCAGTGCAAGTTAACCTCAGAACGTCTAAGGAGCTGAATATTACAATTAATGCTAATGATATGTTCCTATAGACTACATGGGAGAGAGAGGAAGCTTACTGTAAAAAACATGCTTTTCATCGAGCGATTTTACTGATTTGTGACTTGCAAACCATCTTGAATAACAGAATGGGAACTGTCACGTAGATTTTGGAAATTTTGTAAAAAGCCAATCTTTAATAGTCAGAGGTGATAGCCATCCAGCATGCAAGACCACCAATGGGGCCGGTGAACAACCATCCAACGTTCCTTCTTTCACTCCGATCGAGGAAGATAAATTTTCATCAGCAAGGGTTTAGGCTAAAATAGTCAAATATTTAAGACCAAAATTTATCTCTGTTTCTTTGACATAAAACACAAAAACTACTCAAATTGATGTTTTGTATTTGTTTTCAAACTGTCGATCATGGGGTTTTCCTCTTCATTATCGAAGGTGGGTGGTTTATTTGGAAATCTAATATTTATTCCAAACTAAGTAATGCATTTTTCAGGGTAATCGGAAAAAAAATGTAAAAAAACCCATTTTGCGTCTATCTCTTTGATGCTATAAATGGAAGATTTTTACTGCATTAGGCCTCAACTATTTTAACTGGATTAGAATCGTTGCCAGTACCATTGATTGACAAATCAAAGCAAAAGCAGCGTTTCCAGTTTTTCTGGATGCTTCAATTAAAATGCATATGTGAAATTAAAATTAAATGCCCCGATAATGTAAATTTTATTGCTAAAACCTAAAAAAGGCAGAATAAGTATTTTCAAAGATGCAGCCAGATAAAGGTGTGGACAAACTGGTTTAACGGGCGTAACCATAAACAGGATTTATAGGGTCTGAAGTAAAATGAGAACGGGAAATCCAATGTAGCGGCACTGCAATCACTTTCTCTTACCCTCACCGCAGAGTAAGAAACTGCAAATTTTTCAGCTCTCACTCAAGCCGCTTAAATTTAGACCGATTAAATCAAACCTAGGACTAAATTTAATTTAGCGTAGATACTCCCTACCTCTTTGGTTCCAAGGTGCAACTTCAGGAAGTGGCTCTATTCGACTAGTTGATTAGGCGATTAAGGAAGTTATCAAACACCCCTTGCGTCAATATGTACCTGATCCCATTTATATGTGGTTGATATTTGGGGTCCATTCAGTTTCGACACTTGTGTTATTTGCTTGTGGCATCCCAATTTCCTTGAGTTTAGACCAATTCCTCTAGGTCGGGAAACAATTGCATTCTTTGGTTTTAAAATGCTGTAACTGTACCATATAAAACTTAATTTGAGAAATTAAGTGTCTATACTGTGGTGATTTATTTTTCCTCTGAACATCTATAATGGTTAATCCCCAATAAAGCAGTCATTGGTTTATATCTCGCTTAATCGCCGTTGGTTCTAAGCCTTAAACTCTACGTGTAAAAGATAAGTAAGTACGTGAGCTTCCACGGGATTCGCCAATTTCTTTACAATTAGTTTGTGCGGGATCGAGAGCATCCACGAAACCTGTTGTAGGCTTTACGATCCTGAGTGTCCTATAAGCTTATTCACTAATACATATGTGGATTGTCGAGTAGGATTATCGAGCATTTACTTATAGAGGAAATTTGCGGACATGAAGTCGGTGAATTCCATTAGCGGACTATAAAACAACTATTTTGGGTGGTATCCAAACCAACAACATTGACATGCTATTAAATGCCCAAATATTAAGGCTGACCAAACTTAGGTTTACCGATTTAAGGATGATTTCTTTTAAGAATTGCACGTTCAGGCATTAAATTATATCAAGACCATAATTAGGATCATAAACAAATTTTAAAACTTTCCTTAAAATAAGCGCCTACAGGTAGCTTTACCGTTGATACAAATTTTTATAACGTATTTAAAGATAATTTACTGAACATATAAACATGGATTTGCAAACATAACGCCAGCAAAAGAAAACGTTTCAATTTAGTTAATTCAAACATTGAATGATGCTCGCAAAGTCTGCAAGGGTACTTGTATCACTGCACATTCCTGTTTTATAAAACGAAATCCTACGATTTCTTTAACTGACCAATTTAGAATGGCGCGTAATGGTTTTACTGAGATAATTGACACTTGGAGAGATCCATCTAGAAGAAAAGTATGTTATCCTGCAAGAGAACTGTTGAATTATAATTTAATAATTGAAAAAATAAGTTTTGCTCTCACCAAAGTCATTCAAATTCTTCAATGATTAGCTCAAAATAAGCTAAGTGCTCTTTTGTATTTGCTGAAAGTGGGCTCTCTTAATATTTTAGCCTTAAAATTTTGCATAATTAAAGTTGCTAAATCCAGACAAACCATCAAAACCTCTACTTTTGCAATCAAGCAAACTGAAAAGCAAACTGAATAGCCCGGTGTACAATAGCACTTTATAAAACTTTTGCTTGTTTTAGAAGATTACTAAATGCATTGCTTTGAGAAGACTGGCCACTTAAGTAACTTAATGATTGAGTCTAATAATTACTTGGAAACATTACTAAGGTATTGCAAGAAAGCAGTGCAACAAGAGGTTTGTCGCATACAAACACATTTTGGAGCCTAAGTGTGAAACAGGTCCCGACACCGATGAAACTGAAGCTTTCGTTATAATTTCTTATTCGCTTTTAAGATGAATAGACATTGCACATAAACAAATTTTTGATAAACAGTAGCTCATTTTTTCCAGTAAATTTGTCTTCATCTAGCTACAAAATGCAAAACTAGAATTTGGCACATGATAAAGTGTTTCAGCACACCCTGATTTGTAAATTATATTTCTCGGACTATTTGCGGTAAAAGTGGAAGATGAATATGATTCATTTTCTTTCTAAATATTGCTTGCGCGGCTAAAAAGCGACCGAGACGAATGCTACCCAGAACTTCTAATTATTGCAGCAAAACTGGACTACAACTTCCGAAAGTTGAAAAACCAAGAGATGATCCAGGCTATCACAATGAAGGCACTAATACGTATAACACTCCATAAAGGTGGGCAAAATTACATACAACAGGGCCCAAAGTGGGAGAGATACTTATCTAATGAAGTTATGCGTGGTACAGAAATGCTATGATCGAATGTATTAAAAGGTTTTGCCATAATTTTATAATGTGGCGTCAGACTATAGCCACAAGGTCTAAGAGTTTAATGTGGCAGTCTTTATGGAACAATGGCGATGGATTCAACGCTAAGACTGATATAGTTTCCTCATATGTTCCATTAGGATGCCTTCTTCACATAAAGTTTAGGACTGGAGACCAAATTTTAAATGTAATGCTCAGGGCCATGCTACCTGAACAACCTAAAACCGTTGCGGTCGTTTAGGGGGATGAAACGAGATTGATGGCTGCCCTAATCAACAATATTTTGCCATATATTATATGACGCTAAGTGTACCCAATCAAGATGTATTATGATGGGATTTCTTTCTCCGACAGACGGTACATCCCTTATTTGTGACTTAAATGAGTGAATTAATTTAGGCTACCACGGCACTTTCTTGGCCTTAATTTTTCAATTTTTGCTCTCTTATGGACTAAAATTTAGATTCTCCAAAGGATTTCGGAATAATCTCATTGCAAAAAAGACAAAACTCATAGTCACACAACCACGTATTAGGATGGCTTAATTAGGTAGTGGTCAGAAGGTGTTTTAACCATCAGACACGCAGAGCAGTCACGAAGGCAACATTGACCAACGATGAGGTGGATAAACTGGAGGTGAAGCATCTTGGTTCTTAGTTGTTGTCTTTTGCTAGGCACTTATGTGTATACACCATTTCCTCATCGTACTTCCCAAGTCTGGACTGTCCACCATTTTGACGCTTGTAAATGGGGAGTATTTATGTCATCGCGCATAAATTTCTCACCATACGGTTCACCATCTGTCTCAAAAACACTTATTCACACTCTGAATTGTTTGCGCGAGCGGCTTTTATTTGTGAAAGAGGATTTTGCATTCCATTCTCAAACTGGTCATGCATTTGAGCCTACCGACGTGAACCTATAAAATACAAAGTGACCTGGCAATTAACTCCCTTTCTACCGAAGTCCCTTATGCATAATATTGTGATATTTCCACCTCCTCCCATCACGCCGCACAAAATGGCATGCGTCCTCTATCAATATTAAATTATGTTACAAATGAATTGGTTGAGTTTAAGCTGTCAACATAAGTGCGGAGAATGATTTCACTTTTCACTTTTTGATATTGTAATTACATCCTGCTAAAACTAATGCCAACTGGTATTTTGTTAGACCAATAAAATGGCTGGGTTGCGGTAGTCGACCTTCCTCTTGAACTCTGCCCACGAACGTTGTAAAGGTCGGTTCGTGACCTCAGAGACTACGTTAGCCAATTCGCTTATTAATTAATTTAAAAAAATGAGCAAAAATATTTTTGTAGCGCTTTGAGTCATTCAGAAGAGCTGGAGCCCACTGGTTTGACACGGAGGTCATGACGGCTAGCATAAGTACAAAAGCGGAGCATTAAGTGTATGCAAAACCAAAAAGAATGGTTTTAAATGCTCAAAGCACTGCATAGACCTCCTCTATTCTTTTGAGCTTCATCTCCTGCGCTCCCCTTGGTCAATCTCCTACGTCGGTCATTACAACATAATTTCTGCTGTAAGAGAAACACCCAGGAAACAACCGCATCGGTCATCGAAAATACATCTAACGGAAAAGGCAGCAGTACTTGGTTGAGAGCTGTATGGAGGAAAGCAAAATGTGCAGACTTTCTCGTATGTTTATCGTTAGTCGTAATGACACCATCCAAAAATCAGGTATTTTATAAAGAGTGTGATTTAAAGTAGGTTTGTGAAAATAAGATTTCGCGTCAGTCCCCCCTGCCACTTTGTTCCTATTTTCTTGCTGTTCAACCATATCTAAATGGGCTTTATCCAGCTAATGGAGGAGGTATCGCAAGCCCACCTAATTGACATCTTTATGCAGTTACCGCAGACCACAGTGGGGAACTTTTCCCGATGGTTCATAGCTAGTGTCGCTTCGGTTGTTAGTAGCTTTCCAGCAGACCATAAGACTAAGGTAGTTGCCGAAGTTTGACTTCGCTTTTAACCCTTCTGTTATGATCCTCACACATTCTCCCATCCATGGAATATGCCCTTCTACTGTCACGTTAATGTTTAGATTTCCTTAGTAAAAATTAGGTTTTCTCTCCTTGAGGATTAGGCTCGCTTTTTGCTGCCACCATTGCAGCATTACGAGTCTTTCAGAAGGGCTAGGGACTACTGACACGGTAAAAGGGGCCACGTATTCCAGAAAAGGTATACACCAAAATTTTAAGTGGTTGCCAAACCGAAGCAAAGATTTAAAAACTAATCAAAGCATTGCTTTTGTTGTATTTTGGTCATTAGTTATAGAAAATAAAATGCAAAAACATAGATATCGCTTATTTATATCAGGTTTTAATGAAGAGCTTCTTGAACTTATCAAAAGCAAGCTTTTTTGGAACCTGCTGCTTATGGTGTGTAGATATCTTTTCACACTTCTAAAAGAGGTAAGTTACTGGCATCAAAATAGTGTGATGCAGCATAATACAGGTATATTATGTTTCCAGGTTCAGAGCATGTGGAAGCATATTGTAAGAAATTGGGTAGAGCGGTGGAAGCTTAAAACATTGTCAGTTATTCATTAACATTTACCGTATTTGTTTTAATTCACTACGTTTTTGTCCAAAAACACATTATGGGTTAATTTTGGAGCAAACCGCTTCGGATCTTACCTAAAATACTAATTTTAAGACAGTAAAGCAATTGCTGAAAGTAGAAAGCCTTGAAAAAGTAAAAGCTGTCAACCCAAGTATTAAGGAAGATCTTATAACACTATTTCTTGTAAAAATAAACATATTTCTTAAAATGCGACTTTAAATAAGGGATAACAGCTTATTTTGCGTTAAGATTGCTTACACGAAATGATTTGAGCTCACTGGTTGATAATAAACCGGTAATTTGAAAAATAAGCAAAATATTTATTAAACCATAGTGCAAGAATGGGAAATTAGGCCATTGTACAATTTACTATAGTTCAAAAATAACTCTCTTGCAAAACGGCGATATTTTTCAATTGCTCCTGGCTTTCTTACAACACTGAGTGTGTAGCAATTTGTTTATTATTGGCAACCTTAACAAAACCTCTAATACAATGGATGGAGATATTTAAATCAGCATAAATTTGGAACCAAATTCCACAAAGCTGCTTAATTGTGAGCATTGCCCTGTTAAATCTCCCCAAATCCTCTCATGTTTCATTCCATTGACGGAGGATTTAATAACTACCTTGGACTTGTGCGGCTGTAAAGTAGTAATCACTTGCCTCTATTCTCAACAAGCGTCACCGATGGTTAAAACCCTAACTACTTTTATATTTTCTCTTATTATACTAGGAAAGATGTTTATCTCAATTCCATGCAAAGGCGATTTGGAGGCATTCAGTGAGATAGCATGTATCCATTTACATCATCTATGTTTGATTCATGACTTGAGTGTTGAGATTAAAGGAGGAAAACGCAGCTAACTTGCGACAAAGACACCCTATACTTCATAAATTTTTATTAATAACTGTCACCTGTACTTCACCACTAGTTCAAATAAATGGGGGAATATCATTGTTAATGCTTTTACGAGCTTCTCCGAATGTAGTTAAAAGACCAGAGAAACAAAAATGGTTTAAAGAACGATTAAATAGAAATTTGGAAGAAGTATTGTGCCTTCCACGCTCCATTCTATTCAAAAAGGATAGGCAAGTACCTAGCAGAAGAACATATCCTTATATCAAGTATCAGTTTCTTCTTTGTTCTCCGTCGCCTCAGGTAACTGTGTGCTTGCAATTATGCAAAATAAGTTTGCTTATGCATTAATTTGTTTTTTAAATGAGGTTTTGACTTTTTTCGTTTCCCAGCCCGCACTGCGTGCCGGTTTCCTAATTTTGGGACAAAGCACAAAGTTTTTCTCCCCAAAAGGTGAGGAAATTGACTTAAAAATCTGGTGAAAGTTATGAATACGTCATTAGAATTGAAGACTACTGCATATTGACACCATACCGATGAAATGCCAGCATTTTTTGCTTACCACACCTAGTAAGATGAAAACAATCCCAGTATCATCTCGGAAGATAGGCCTTAACGAGTGAAGAGGAATGAAAACAACAATTAAATTTTTTTTCGGACCATTAGTCCAATTGAATGTTTTTTTGCAAATGCGAACAAAAAAATTTCACACCTTACGTTAATCAGTATGCTGTAAAGGTTAACTTCCATTTAAATTGATTTAAAGTAAAAATTAAGTCAAACTCAGATGTATAGGTGGTTATAGGAGAAAAAGCCCACATCAAAATTTGTGCTTTAAATCCGTCTGAATTCCCGGAACCCCTGAAATTTGCAATCTTTGAAGACAGTAGGTAAAATTGCAGCCAACTTGCATTTTGTAAATGTGTATTTTATTGTGCTGACTCTTAAGCATTCTTGGGCTCTCCCGATTGTACTAACACGTCGGCGTCGTGGCCTCTTATCCATGCCCTCACCTTCCTGGTCCTTCTATCTGAGACTTATGAATCACTCCCTTGAAGTGGCTTTTGAGGTTGCTCGGGGTGCTAAACACTGATATGAGTATCTTACACACACACGAAATGCGGCTGGCTATTTTAAGCTCAAAGATGCAACTCTCGAGAAAGGGTTAAGAATTTTGGAAATGTAATTTTAAACATACCTATTTAAATGCTTTCACATTTCAGGAAAGTTCAAAAAAGCAGCTTCTATATTTGAAGGACCACCATAAATAACAACTCAACCAATAAAGTTTCGACTACTCTCGATAGTGAGGTTTGAGGAGAATGAGGCAGTGGCATGCAACATGTTTCCCTCGGTAACCACTTATGACAGTGATGGGAAAATAATCAAGCAAAAACAATTTCTTAATCAACTTTGTTGTTTTTTTAGTCACAATGTACCTATTTCTCACCCTATTCTTTGTAGTCCCTTATAAAGGGATATTATGTCTCATTAGTCCCCTCAGAAGTGTTACTAAAGAAGTTGTGTTTTCTGTAACAAATTAGAAAGTACCCTTCATAGGGTGGTAAGCAAGCGTTTGTCCTAGATTTTGGCATTAGTCTTTGACAAATTTGGCGTACTTTGTAAGAAAAAGAATGGGTCGTTGTCTATAGTATACGAGGAGAACTCAATAAGGTAGGAAACAGCGAATGGTCTAAGATTTCGGCTGCCCAAAAATTCTGCTTAAGTTGCCGACCCAGTATGTGACTAACTTGTGGTTTACTATTAAAATAAGATTAAAAAGCCGATTTTGGAGGAACAATAAGAAATGAGGTATCTGAATGAACTGCATAGAATTAGAGACTACTAACTTGATGTGTCAACTCACTCATGTGAATTCACCCCATGATTGTCCTATTGTCATACCTAAAAAGAGCTAATTTCAGCAAGAAATTCAAAACTTAGGTAAATACCTAGTTTTCAGATTTAGTTAAAAAATTTTTCGCATAATTATTATGAAAAGCTAAGAGAAAGAAGATGATTTCCATTTTAAACCACTGCAACTATTTTTCGATTTTTGATAAAAAGGCCCCAATTTTGAGTCTACTCAAGAAAAAACTTTTGATGATAGCAAAGCAGCAGTGTAAAATAAAATAGTGACATGTTTGGATTCTCAGCGAAATTATTTCGCCGATTTTGGATATAATAGATCCGGAATTTGATCCTGGACATATAAACAACTATTTCTAGTGAAAACAGAACTCTTTTTCTGCTTCGAAGATTTGCCAAGCTGTCAAGAGTGATTACATTGCCATTAACAGGTCTCCATAAGTTGTCTGCATGATTTCCGATGTTTCATCAAGCTAAAAAGAAAGATGTGACGGAAACCTCCTCACTTTTCAACTAACAAATTTTGCTCTCATTTTATTGCTAGGGTTTGCACTGCAAAGAAGGCATTTACTCAGATTAATAAAAATGCCTTATAAACACGTTTGTCGCGAATCTTACACTCCAACTTTCGGTAAAAAAATTTTTCTTTTTCTTATCATTCAAATGATCTGCTCAGTCTCAAGACTTTGAATAACCCATATTTTTGACCGTTTTTCAGGAAAAACGTTAAAACACTTTTCAGTGCTAACAAACGTAAAGATAAAGCAGTTTTTGTAAAGTCGCTTAAACGCAAGCTGGGGAATGTAGTTAAAGGGCTAATCTTTATACATTTGCGTGGTGTATCATAAGCTTACACACTGAAAGGGGAAATCGCAAAGTTAGTTAACTTCTGGGATTAATTTCTGTTGCTTTAATGGAGCAAAGTTGACTAGGGACAATTTTTGAGGCATATATTTTGTAACCTTCCATATGAATTGAACCTGCATCCCATGAATGCTTAGAGTGAAATTGTGTACCTAAGCGAAAATGAGAATTTTGGCATTTTGAAGTTGATTCTTAAAGACCTCGAATACAGGATTTTTAACAGATCGCATCAATTGATTGACGCAGAAAGACATGAGTAGGAATTTTGTTTAGCCTGACCTTCGAGATATGCCACACGGAAAGCATCAAGCACGCCCTTTTTTTTCTCGTCTGATTTCCGCATGATAAATGAAATGTTAGGATGTCCTGGGATGCTTTACGCACTACTACCAATCAATTCAGCTACCTCTCTACTGTTTATTTTATGATCATACACCCGTTAAAAAGTTAGTTTTAATGAGCAGGCGTGGCAAACATTGTGATGAGAAGGTTCCATCATGTTGTGAAGGGTTTCCACCACTATTTAAGACTTCGTCAACAAAAGACCATCTGATTTTTTGAAATTATTTAGAGTTAGGTTTGTGTTTCCCCAATCTGGACTGCACTTTAGAATAAAAAAATGAAATTCTCTTATATTTAATGGCAAAAATGACAATATATTTAATGAGCATTTATAAACCTGGTAAGCGTAGACAATGATTTTTATGATCGCATGCACTGAGAAGTAGACAACATTGAACACTCAGTGTAGCAGGTCAAGCAATGGTTTTCGGTGGTTTTCATCAGAAATTTTCACTTATATCAGCAACTGAACAATTTGGTCTGGATCTCAGTGATTGTTTAGGTAATTTAGTACCTTCGAAGAAACAATGTTTATTGCACCTATGGAAATTTTAAAGAAAGCTCTAATCCTAGACTAGGTAAAGTGCATTTGCAGTGGCAGTAAAGCACGCAGTAAAGTAAGATGACATGGGCGCTCAAATTTATCCGTTTTTGCAAAACTCTAAACAGATATCTTTTGAATAGACCTTTCAAAGAATGGTCTTTCCCTTGAAATAGAAGTCTTTGGTCCACCTAGGTTTAACTCAGACATGCAGACAAAATGACACCTTGCGAGTTAATATTGAGAAGTTGACAAAAGAAACGAGTAAAAAATAGGGAGAGTCAAGACTTTTTCCAAAAAGTGAAGATCCCTCTATGAACCGAGGAACGTTCGTAAGCATTAGGGTTTTCTGTACTGATGCAAGATTATTTTAAGCCAATTATACACCACCGTTTAACACAGATTACAAGATGACGTAAGTTGATCAAGTTACTTCAGCAATAACAAAAGCAATAAATGCAACGAATTACTAGACTTATCATGGAATAAGTTGGCTTTCCACTTGCATTTCCAAATTTTTACTTAAGGAAGATTCACGCATGATGGACGGACTGGATGCTTTGAAAGCATTCTACTAGAACTGTAGCTTTCATTTATTACACATAATTATATCTACAAGAAGTGTAAATAACATAATGCTAAAACCGTGTTAGTTGTGCAATCTTAATTGCAATAATGAAAGAATTAAATGATTTACTTGCAATTTCTGAATAACTTGGGGTTCAAAGTTATAATCTTTCCTAGTGATGATGGTAATAAGGTAAATTTTTAAGTTAAAGTAAGACCCTTGTTCGTAAATTATAAAGAAGCTAGTTTCTGGGAACGAAACTCCCATTTTCCCCTCAAACTCCTCTGCCGTATTACTGCATTGGTTCCAGCGTCCAAGCAATACGCAGAAAGATTTTTTAGTACATCTGAACCTGCTGTGGTGGTCAGAGGTGGTTAAGAATGCTGGTATCCAGCATGGGCAAACCTCCTACAAGCTGAAATGTTCTGAGATGGTTATGTTCAAAATTTTTACGGAAAGATTTGTAGCTTTTCCGATTTCACGATAGTTTGTCATTTATCTAGGATTCTGTGTTACTAAGACTAAATGCTCACAGAAATGGTTGTTTTTGACTAAGATCTATTATAGCCCATATCTTCGCCGATCCACGAGTGTGGGACTGTCTTTAAAAGGTTTGCATTGTTCAAATGTGTTCCTGCTTAGCGATTGAGCGATCTATCACTACACCATACTGCGACTGAAATCTTCTGCAAATGCAAGTATTTATTTACAAAATTGAGCCAAAAACATTTATTCTTTCACAGGAAACTTCATTGTCTCACGCTGCACATTCACGCACTACCACTATTGTCTGCAATCTTGAGGAACGGTGTCTAAATTGGCTCACGGCAGTTGCAAAGACTCTTACTAATCGGGTCCACCCCAACTTATTCCCGCACACAGTACCACCACGGTAGCATTCTTTCATATACCTGTAAAATTAAAGGTTCTAGGCCTGATTTACAGCTTCTGGTATGTGTATCCTTGGGAATATGTCTTACCTTTCAACAAAGAAATATATATGATGCAGGGTAAGCGAAGGCCTAATACACAGTTGAAGTACTCGAAATATGTACGAATTGTGCTGCGCTTATAATGCAATAGACCGTTTGATAGATTTTTCGATTGACGTTTACAATAAACATTGGCAGGGTACGTAACTCCGCTTTGTTTCCAGCATAGACTTCAGCGCCTCCGATGGTGGCAGTCGGATGCGGAAAATTTCCTCACAGACAAGGTGGAAACAAGTATAAGGTAAAGAATTTGCATCACATAGATTAGGTCTTAATATTATAATTATAATATTAATAATAGAATATTTATATATTTTTAACAAATTTAATCCATTTAATGAGTCCTTCGTGAGAATCAATGCGTTTAGTTGAAAGCAGTCCAAAATTTTACAGTTATTTTACTTAATCATCATTCGTGGACCACAACGGGATTGAAATATTAATCCGGTTAACGGAAGATTAGGGGCTATCAGAACAAGTTCGTGTTGAAGAACTTCATTTTGTATTTAACTTTAGATGCAATGGATTGTTTGTTTGTTTAACTCCCGATTTCGGTAAAGGGGCCACCGAGTGCCCTCTGTTGATTTTTGTCGAGTGGACTAGCCTCCAGGCCATGTCAGCAGTACCGAGCTTTAATTTATGTCAAAGTTGTACATTCTGTCTAAGTACTGTGTTTTCTTCCGTCTTCAAAAAAGTCTCGGGGAGCTACAGTGGCTGCAGTGGATAGCGAACCCGATCTTTACTAACATCTATCCAGATTTCTAATACTAAGTGATTGACCTCAGTGGGAGAGAAGTGGATATGTTACGGGTGGGAGAATCAGTGGTGACTCCCAACAGAAGGGCTAAAAGGATGTCTACCTTTTGCAACTATTTCCATTTCGTGGTCTGCAAAAAAAGCCATTAGTAACTGAGGTGACACTAGCCGTGAACCATCTGCCAAAGTTCCTTATGGAGCCCTCTACGGTACCAGTATGAAGACTACAATGAAGCTAATGACTGAAACTTTCCCCACCTCTCAGATAAGGGGATACGTGGCCAGATAGTAGTGAAGTAAGAAGAAGGTGACAAGGAGGAAAAGACACAAAATTTGGTCTTCACGGGACTACTTTGAATCTTGTCCCTTATTGTGCGGCTTTGCTCCTAGGCCAAGGTTTTACTACTTGGGGTGGCTATACGAGGTGGTTAGCACATTCCCTTTCCTCAATACAGTTCTCAAACAGGAGGAAATGCCAGGCGGTCAATTTAACTGGGCATTCTATAGAACTATAATGCCTTCACGATAGCTCAAAATACTCACACTTATTATTTCCAAAAATTACAAAAATAGTGAACTTTCTGTTGTTCAAAAAGCAGTAGTTTGGTTCCACACCATTTAATCAAGCCTAACTAGACCTTTTCTAGTTTTGATGGTGAAAATGCAAAAAAAGGCGGTTAAGTAATTGAACGTTCAAAATGTTGGGTTGAATGGATCACGCATCCGAGGCGTGATTTTACCTATTCAATATATGGCACACTAAAGTTTAGTTCACCATTCTTTCTAGTTAAAAAATGAAGAGAAAACATAAACTCATAATAAATCAGATAAATTGACACAAAACTTTAAGCAGTAATGGATGTTTACCATGTGGAGGAAGTTTGAAACAATTCCTGTCCATAATTTATCCAGTAGTAAAAGTCTCCATTGACAATTTAGTAAGTTGATCCCTACTTGTGCTGAATTACAAACTTCTAATTCCTATTCAAAAGCGCCAATTAAATGGTTTTTAGACTATTTGATAAAATGTTTTACTCAATCAGTTAGGTTCCACAAATTGGAATATCAAAAAATGCTTAGACTTTTTGCAGTGGCTTTAGCTACTAGTAGCTTTTCGTAATTTCAAAACTTTGTTTGGCCTGAAAGTGAATAATAGGTCAGGAAGCATTGTTAATAAGCTACAGAAACTGCGAAAACTCCTTCATATTATTACAAATAATCAAGCTTTTTTTCTCTAAAATGTGTTACGGGAAAGGTGAATTAGCGTCCATATTTTAGCGGTACTGACAGAACACTTTCAAAAAACAGTTCTCTTTAACCGGTCATTACTTCGCGAGAAGGTACGACCGAAGTTGGGAATGAGGTGTCGGCGTATCCCCTCCTCCCCAGTGTCCATTGAGGATTTTAAATATGCACATTTTACGTGCTTATTGCCACGAACGTAGCAAATACCGATGACGGTGGCTATTCCTAAACAAAAGGGAAAATATTGTGTAATGAAATTCTTGAGAAATAGGTCCCTAAAATGCGATTTTCGCAGTGGTTTATCCCAAGGAAAAAATTTACCAAAAAAATGTATGCTGAAAGATGAGGACGTCTTAAAAATGCATGGGTGCAATCAATTCGATGGAAAAAGAAGTGGAGTTTCTTACATGTGCAAATTCCTAGCAATGAAATGCCTTGAACGAAATCAAAGCTTAACTACAGAAAGTCACAAAGATTTGTTTCCAAAATAAAAGCGAAACTGTAATTTCATCATTTTTACTTTCTAAAACGCAAATGCGCTTTAAAAAGTGAAATGGAATTTTTAATACCGAACATTTACGATTACATTGCTACAATTCCCTATAGCAGGTACCGTCTTAAGCCATCTTTAAGGCCTTATCAACGCGTATTAGCTTGAAAATTATTCTCTATTTGCATTTCAGAGTGCTGTGAAACAACAAACGGGATAGCGATCCAAGTCCACGGAGACGGAAGGGTTCACGTGGTTAGTGTCTTCTCTTCACGCCTTCCTTCTTCTCTTGAATGTCATCGCTGACGCTCTTGGGAATCTCTCTTCACCGTTGCTCTTAATGGATCGCTTTTTGAGGGGCAATTGACAAGGGGGCAAGAACAGTTATATGATTTGTATCATCGCAGTATTGTTGCATCCCTTGAAGGGAAAAATTGTCTCTGAGCTGTATTGGTTTCGAAGATAAGGATAAATTTTGGATGTTTCATTTCAACCCCTTTTCGTTCGACAATCACTTTCAGCGGCGACATCTATCAACGTGAAAGAAAATTCAGAGCAATTATAGCGAGAGACTGGAAGGCTATAGACATACTGGAACGTTCTTAAATAAAATAGCGGAGAATAAAGAATATGCGTAGGTAAATGCATTAAATAAATAAGCATAATTTCTCACAGTTTCAAATGTTACTAAGGTACAATTGGCTTACAAGATCGACGTAACTGCGAAACATTTTAATTTATCTTCTGAAGATTAGAAATTTGCTTAATAGCGTTCAGACAAAGACATTTAAGGATCTGCCAACCTAACAACAAAGGGAATTTATGACCCTTTAGGCGGCAGAAATCCCGCCATCACGTAACTAAGCAGAGCACTACCAGAAATTGATCGCATAAGTTCAAATTCACAGGTCTTTATGAAGCAAAAACAGTCAAAAAATACTCAATGACTAATCTGAGATAAAAAGCATGGAAATTTTCACTCCACCTAATCAAATGAGAAAAAATTCGGGGAAAAATGAAACCATTGTTTTTCATCATTTCACTCATCTGACTGTATAGATTGTGATTCGTTTGGGAGAGACATAATAGACTGAATTTGCCCTCCAGGCAAATATGTTCAGTTTCTCGCGAAAAGTTCAACTTGCACTCTTATTCTCTTGACTCAGTTGAACCTCCGTCGTATTTGGAAGGCTTTTGGTAGGAAGATCAAACATTGGCACCAACTGCACCTGCAATTTGTCACGTCTCATTCACTAACCCCCCATTGACACCCCTACTGACTCAATCATAATTATGGACAATGGTCCACTGGGAATGAGGTGAGCAGTGGGTGGTGTTAGTGGTGATACATTTGGGGTTAGCCAATGATATATTCGTCAGATTAACTGCATTGCAATAAAAAAGCATGAAACCCATATTTTATCACTGGTCAGTGAGACCACACCAAATTTTTTTGCTCACTAAACGGTAGCAACCTATTTTTGATCCCAACACTGCCATATACATGATTAGTTCACGTTGACCTCTTAAGTATTGAGCTAATAGGTAACTACATTGTTACATGAAAATTTTCTCCTGGGACTATTGTATTTCTATTAAGCACTACATGTTTAACTTTTTTGAGAAATTCATCTCGATTGTAACAAACTTTGGTATTGCCTTTCAGAAAACTAAAGTTAAGCCCAGGTTGGGTGAATTTTGTATTCCCACCGTCAACGCATGGGCTCGATCAGCGGGTGCTATAAAAGATTTAATGTTTGTCCGAATCCCAGTAGAATTTTAATGTCGGACGGTCTTTAATCTCCAGTTAAATTGAATGTTAAGGATATAAAACAAATTATTTGCATACTAGGAATTTCTAGTAGATCGTGAGAATCTAAAATATGTACCGGGTATTATAATGATTGGCTTGGCATAGGGGTAATAAGTAGCAACTATTTGAAGCGAATTACTAATTTTACATTTACCACCACGAGCTTTAATATTTCAAACTGTCCGTTTCACTTCTTTGATAGCTAAGAAATTGCGTCCCCTAATGGACTAGGATGTCATGGTTTTATGGTTGAATTAGGATTTAAGCTGAGCCCCAGCATGAATAATGAGTGAAAGTTTTACACATGCAAGAGACCAGTATTTGGAAAGAATCTAAAAAAGGGTTAAATGAGACTGTTTTATTGGCTGTGGATTGCTCGGAATTGGAAGGCAGAAATATTTTCCTTTGAAAGTAGCGCGGGCCACACGCAAAAATGTCATTTACAGGTACGGAAAATTATTCAAATATGAAATATTTTTGGGATGCCAACTTAAAGGCTAAAAACTGCGATATTTGGGTTTTTTCTTATTTGAACAGTATTTAATCTTTCATACAAATATTTATGTAAATAGGAGGGCTGTGACATTAAACCACTGTGTTGCTTTTAACTTAGGTTCTCTGAGCTGGAAATGAGCAGCTCTGCACAATTCTTGTTGCAATTCCATCGGCGGTTTTTGCAGTCAAGACACTTATTTAGATTTACAAAGCGATAAATGTTCAATTGTGGACATTTTGTCCGCAAGACGACTGCCTTTGTCTTCCTTTGAGCTCCAGTCAAAAAGTCTAAATTTACCGACAATTTTAGCTCAGTACCATATCATGTAGGCATCACAATATGAGTTTCCTCGTTTGTCTCAACTCGGTGATAAGGATTTTGCATAAAGATAACTGCAAAATGCGTAATTCCTGTTCTTCAAAAGCCTTATTATTTACTAGTCTATGAATTAGACGGCTCATCATTACTTGTGCTTTCTTACGCCGCATTTCGAAGCAGTTTCTCAAAGACTTTTAAAAAGTCTGTGATAAAGTAGTCGAAGGATACCTTAAATCTATCAGGTCGCACCGCTTTTGCGCCTCCCATCTGGACATATTCCAAAAATTTAAATTCCAAAAAATAGAACATCTATCAATAACTCTTTTATTGTACTATAAATGTTTGTTTTATGGTGTTGAAATGGCAGAAGTAGATTTAATTAGCAAATTCCATTCGGAGCGTGTTGCATTTTGGACGATCAGAACGCCATCCAAAGATTAATGCCGCTGCTTGGTTCATGTGAGATTAGGGAGGTGGAGCAAAATCTTTTTCTTCCCACATGTTTGGAATCGTAAAAAATAGCACAATCGTATTAAAATAGTGGATATATTCATAAAAACTCCTAATGCTGTTACACAAGGTATTCAATGTGGAGAATAATAAAAGTTTGCAGAACACTCTTTGTATCGCACTACATTGCTCGATATTAACCTTTGCTAGTTTATTTTTAGTAAGCAATTAGGTGAGCAAGACATTTATTGCCGACTTGTTCTAAATTGCCGCAAAGACTTGTGGAGAACATGAGGTGATTTACATGTGCCCATTATAATGCATGGATGGAGGAGT